>NC_041385.1:238816604-238888253 GCF_002162155.2 Triticum dicoccoides
TTGTCGGTGTCAAAACCGGCGGATCTCGGGTAGGGGGTCCCGAACTGTGTGTCTAGGCGGATGGTAACAGGAGACAAGGGACACGATGTTTTTACCCAGGTTCGGGCCCTCTCGATGGAGGTAAAACCCTACTCCTGCTTGATTGATATTGATGATATGGGTAGTACAAGAGTGGATCTACCACGAGATCAAGGAGGCTAAACCCTAGAAGCTAGCCTATGGTATGATTGTTGTTGTGTCGTACGGACTAAAACCCTCCGGTTTATATAGACACCGGAGAGGGCTAGGGTTACACAGAGTCGGTTACAATGGTAGGAGATCCACATATCCGGATCGCCAAGCTTGCCTTCCACGCCAAGGAAAGTCCCATCCGGACACGGTACGAAGTCTTCAATCTTGTATCTTCATAGTCTTGGAGTCCGGCCGATGATGATAGTTCGGCTATCTGAACACCCCCTAGTCCAGGATTCCCTCAGTGCCCCTCATGTAAAACCAATGTTCAGCGTACTAGTTAATGCTACATCACCCATATGCCCGTGCCAAGTGGTTGGCTAGGTGACGAGCCGGCTGGCTAGTTTACCTTTGCTTTGTGCGGGTCCTGAGATAACTTGTGGGAGGCTGTCGTGCCTCGAATGCCTCCTGATCGAATCTGTAGGATCTGCAGTGAAAAACCTCCTGAGAGGATATGACGGCGGCAGTCTCGGCTGCACGCAAGCTAGGCCAGACCCAGCTCGCGAGGGGCTCACGAGGGGAGGCAGCTGAGGCGAGGTTGTAACCGAAACGCGAGAGATTGCTCGAACGAGACTAAGCACCCCTTCCCCAAACACACACAAATCTCAAATTCGAGTCCAACTTAAATTCAGCGGGGGAAAGCAACAACCAAGGGAAAAGCAATGAAAGCAGAAAAAGGCCGCGTCCGGCACCTAGTCTAGTCTTGGACGTCTTCTTACCAGCGCGGAGCTAAGTGCTGCCACTGGGCGTGGGAGGGAGCCCTAGGGCCTGAGGCCGGCACCCCTGAGACTCCGGGGCGTGTACAGCCCCACTCATTATTACGTGAGAGTGTCACGGGGTGGCGAGCTTCACAGGCACTAGGCCTTCTTCACAGGTATCGGCCTTGCTTCATATCGCCAGACAGGGATCAGGGTTGCCCGCCTGGTCGCTGGACATGGTGATGACGATGCGACGGGACGCGAAGTGGCAGAAGGTGGATCCCGGCGCACCCCTACCTGGCACGCCAAATGTCGGATTTCGGGTTCCGGCAGACCCTGGAGGTTCAAACACTGGGGTGCGCATGGGGATTTCGCCCTCTATCCACCTGCTCCTTGCCGAATCGCTAGGATCTAAACTATGAAAAGAACAACACAAGAGACACAGAGTTTATACTGGTTCAGGCCACCATTGTGGTGTAATACCCTACTCCAGTGTGTGGTGTGGTGGATTGCCTCTTGGGCTGATGATGAACAATACAAGGGAGAACTGCCTCGCGAGGGTCAGTTCTTGGCTGGTGCGATAAACTGCAAGGAGGAGTTCAGTCGCCCTTATCTCTCTCTCTCTTTCTTGATTCTAGATGTATGCCAGGTCCTCCCTCTACCCTGGGGGTGGCTAGTCCTATTTATAGGCAAAGGCCCTGGGCCTCTCCTCAAATATTGAGCGGGAAGGGCGCCAACAATTTGCCATTTTGAAGGGGAACAGCGGGTACACTTATCCTGACTAAAGTTGGTCCTCGCCTGTCAAAGGCTCTGGTGGTGACTCCTGCTTGGGCTCCACAATGACTTCCTCCCTGCCGTTGGCCTGGTCTTGGTCTTGTTGCACTGAAATGGATGCCTTTGCTGGATGCTCTCGCCTGCGCTTTCTCCCTTTGCACCAAAGAGGAAAGGAGGACACTGCGCGGGCTGGCGCCCGACTGGCACCCTTGGTCGTCATGGCCTGCGTCATGGGCACCTCGCGAGGTACCCCGCCTTGAACTCTCCGCCTCCTCGTGAGCCAGCCTGATGAGGCTGTGCCTGAAGAAGCTCCTTGTCGTCCGCCCCGCGAGGCCTGGCCCCTCGCGAGGGTCTTGAGCTTGTGTTGATGAAGATGGGCCGCGCTGGGCCCCCTTTGAGCCACGCCGCAGGCCGCAGGCAGGCAAGTCTGGGGACCCCCGTTCCCAGAACGCCGAGACAGGGGGCTAGGGTTTGAGGGCGTTTTGGAGCAATTCGGAGCCTCCGATCGCGATCAAATGGCTCCGGGCGCGAGGAGGGGCCGGCTGGGCTGATGGGCTGTGTAGAAGGCCTAGAGCTGAGAAGAGAGGGGATAAGTGCGGCTTGGCATGGCTTCCGGATACCGAAACGTCCGATGATTAAGCTGACTATATCGTAGCTATATGTTTAACGGTTGGGCAGTCAAACAGACTCCAAATGCGACGACATTTGGCAGGTAGTCTGCCTACACTATAATATCACCGCACGCCAAGTTCCATCCCATTCCGAGAAATTTTTTCTCCCGCTCACAAAAGAAGGTCTGCGAGGTGCGACTGGCGCGTGCGAGTGTGTCTGTGCTCAGGACGGACAACGGAGAGAACCGGCGGAACCCGAATGGTGCATGTTTTAAAAAGCATGCAGATGAAATGCAGATGATGACATGGCAAAAAGCAACACACAAGCAAATGACATGGAAACTACGACGAATAGCTGGAAGACACCTCGTGCATCGGTTCCGGGGCGTTACACACTGTTTATCCGCTCCTCTTACTTCGGCTCTCTCCGTCCCGCGTGCTTGTCCGAAATTTCGTATCCCGTGAAATCCGGGATACGCTGCAACCAATCGCCACAAAGATTTTGCACTCTAATACAATGCTCGGCAGATGATGCTATAAGTTTAGTCGCAAATCTCTGAATGGATCAAGACGACTGAAACGACGCTGAAGTACCAACGTGAGTTTTCCATCTTGCAGAAAACGCTCGCGAAGGTGCAAAGCTCAGAACAAGTTCAACTTCAACCTACTTTCCACTCGAACCTGAATCCATTCGGGGGCTACTGATGAGGATACAGACCTGGGGTAGGGTCATACGCTTGACCTATACGTCCTACCCAAGGTCACTACCCTAGAAGATAAGAAGTCCAAGAGGCAGCAAGGGACCCCCAGTCAAAGATGTCGAGTACAATCCACTCGACCAGTCATTTTCACTCGACCATCCAAGGAATCACTCAACTTGCCGAAGATCTGGAGTCACTCAGCATTGCAACGGGCAGGCGTTCACACCATAGTCTTTAAGGTTATTAACAACATTTAAGGCTGACATTACCAGTAAACCCCCACATTATATACATTAAGCCCCTTGTAATGGAGGGCGGTGTGGGTCCTGGCATACTATATATATGTCACCCCCTCCTCTGGCACAAGGGTTCGCACCCCCTGTAACATCACACGCATATAATCCAATCGACCGCCTCTGGGCACCGAGACGTAGGGCTATTACTTCCACCGAGATGGGCCTGAACTCGTAAACCACGTGTGTACACGTTCACCATAGCTGAGTTCTTTCCTCTCCATACCTACCCCCCTTTCTACTGTCAGTCTTAGGACCACGACAGTCCCTACTCTGGAACCCCACGAGAGGGTTGTATTCCTCCCTCACTTTGTCCGTGGGCTGGGGTTTCCCCTCCACCCATTTGTTCGCTGTCTTATGTACTACTATGGGATAGATTTCCATGACCTATCCCCCAATTCCTTCCTCAACATCTCGACATTCGTCATCTTGTGCGAGGCCTTCCTCCGCATCTCGCCACACTTCGGGCTGTGGCTTAAGATTTTAAACATGAAGCCAAAGGTGGTAGGGGATGAACACGCCGAGTGCAGAGGAGACATGGTGAGCAAGATGCCCAACGTCAAATGGCCATCAGGTAAATTCAACGAGTCCGTCAAAGGATGGCAGGAACAGTGGTTTTATGTCACCGAGCCACGCGGCGCCAAATGGGCCGCCACCCCCGAATTCAAATCCGGAGCTCCACTGCGGCTCATGTCCTGGCCTGAAAAGGGCCTAGACTGGTCTACGTCAGACGAGCTGACACCGCTCCAAGCGCGTATCAAGAGCATGGAGGACAAGAACATCAAACTGGTCGATGTGGTACAGGTGATGCTAGTTCGCCGGATCCTCCCCTGTCAATGCCGGGCTTGGAATCTATGGGAGTTCGATCCGGCCAAGCACCAAACCTTGGTGGAGTTCTTTGGCACAACGCACAAGGACATCTAGAAGGTGATTTTCAAGTCCGGCAAGTCATGGCCGGACACCGCAGAGGATCATGGGCACAAATTGTCCCACCCCGCAAGTTCGGTAAGTCTTTATATGTTATGAGGGCGTATATCCCTTATTTGCATACTTTGGGGAAAACACCTAATATTTCCATAACGATTCTCCCAGGGCTGGACGAAGAACGCCGGGCGGATCTACTGTCCGGCTCCGCTGCCTGAGGAACAAGTCGGCCCACTTCTGATGAAGATGCTGGTCCCGACGTCATACAAGGCATCAAAGAAGAAGGCCTGAAAGGAGGCCAAGGAGACCAAGGGTGGGCTTCGTCGTAAGGGTAGTTCAGACGCGGTGTCCAAAGACACCGAGGCCCACTCCTCCTCCAAAAAGGGGAGGAAGAGGCGGAAGAAGAAGAAGAGGAAAGCTAGTCCCCCCCCCCACGAGGGGGAGAAAGAAGAGGATGGCCTCCACAAGTTTGGAGGCCGAAACGTCTAAGAAGGGGAAAACATCCCTTCCAGACGAGCCTACCATGGCCGCCGACAGCTGCCCAGAGTGGGAACCCAGGGTCGAGCCCCTGGCCAAATTGTGATTACAAAGAAACCCGGACACATCTGTATATCCAGTCTCACTTTTGCATAGCATTAATATATTGAGTCACATATTCCGCAGTACGGCCGGGTCCGAAATCGAGCGATCCTTGTCGGAAGATTCACTGGACCCGAATGCGATGGATAGCGAGACCCTCCCAACGGCCTCTTCTCCTGGAGGCGCGGACGACACTAAGATGTCGTCACAAAGGGGCCCAAGCCAGGGCGAAGCTCAAGAGACCGCCGGGGCTGCGCAGGGGGGTCAAACCTCGGCAACCGGACACACGGGGGAGCAGTCCCCCATGGATGCTGAAGACGGAGGCCGTCCTGAATTCGGCCCCAAGCCAGAGAGGACTTGGGAGACCAATACGGCTCCGGAATCAGGACGGCAGCTTTCTTCAACAGAAGGCGGTGCGCCTATTCCACTGGTGATCTCAGTCCATCCAGAGGTGTCGAATACTTTGTTGGCAGCGCTGCAAAGTGCTTCCATCGTTGAAGAGCCTCGCACCCTTATGGGTGTGGTGATTAAGAAGCTCCAGCTCGCCAAAAGTGGGCAGACCGAAGCTTGCGCCAGCCTTCCAACAGTCTTTGAGGTAAGTTAGAGAATGTCATAACATAGATAATAGCCCCTGGTACACTGTTCGGTGTTTCAGAAAGAAAGCCAGACAGAGGATCAAATATATTTTGTAGGAGACTAATTAGGGAATACCTATGTGAATGAATAGGCGTCATTAGTGGCTGCAACCTCTCATACTGCGGAGGTCTCCGGACTGAAACAGAGTATGGAGCGAGCCGAGAAGGAGCTTCACCAAGTGAAAAAAGCAATTGGAGAATACCTAAGGTATGGGAGAACTTTGTTTGTATTTAAATACAAGTGAGTAGTTATGTTTACTCTAAAATGTCATGATATGAATTAGGAGTGGCGACCGCAGTCGAGGCTCATAAGAAGGCGGTGGCCGAGGCCGAGAAAAGGGCGGCCAAGGAGCAGGTCACTCGTGAAAACCACGAGGCCCGTGTTATTGAAGTTCAACAAGAGCTCCAAGAAGCTATAGGGAAGTGCGAGACGTTGGAGCAGAGTATAAAGGATCAAGAGCCCGAACTCACCAAGGCTCACCAATCCACACGCGATGCCCAGGCTGAAGCCCAAGGCGCCCTCCAGGAAATCCAGCAGGCCGAAAGATCACCGCGGGTAAGGCCTTTATTATGCAAAGCTGAAAGTGCAACTATCCCTAGGTGGTTTTGGTAATTCATAACAACATATAGCTCATTGAGCTAATGCTATTCCAAGACTATTAGTTCAGGAAAGCTCAATGAATGGGCTGGCATGGATGATGAAAGTGGATCCCTCAAAATATTAAGGACAAAGGATTGGCTCAAGCTCAAAAGCTCAAGACTCTTCATTTTACATTTTAGTGATCCAAGATCATATTGAGTCTATAGGAAAAGCCAAACTATCAAGGAGGGATGAGGTGTTGCTTCATGAGCCTCTTGCTTCAAGTGCTTAGTGATATGCTCCAAAAACCCTCAACTACTTTCTCACATCCACATATGACCTAAACCCAAAGTCAAAATCGGTCCCACCGATTCTTTCTATCCGGCGCCACCAAGTTCATATTTCATAGCCACTGCCACAAACCCTAGGCAAATCGGTCTTACCTATAGGGATCTCGGTCTCACCGAGATGGGATTGTAATCTCTTTGTTTCCCTTCGTAATGTTTTGGTCTAACCGAAGTGAGCGATCGGTCCCATCGAGATTGCAATGTAAACTCCCTGTTTCCCTTTCGTAACATTTCGGTCTCACTGAAATGAGTGAATCGGTCCCACCAAGTTTACCTGGCCAACTCTCTGGTTAGCTTATTACCAGAATCGGTCTCATCGAGTTTGTGTAATCGGTCTCACCGAGATTACGTTATGCCCTAACCCTAACCATATCGGTCCTACCGAGTTGCATGTCGGTCCCACCGAAAATCCTAACCGTCACTAGGTTTACCAAATCGGTTTGACCGAGTTTCTTGAATCGGTCCCACCGAGTTTGGTAAATTGTGTGTAACGGTTAGATTTTGTGTGGAGGCTATATATACCCCTCCACCTCCTCTTCATTCGTGGAGAGACCCATCAGAACAAACCTACACTTTCAACTTACCATTTCTGAGAGAGAACCACCTACTCATGTGTTGAGGCCAAGATATTCCATTCCTACTATATGAATCTTGATCTCTAGCCTTCCCCAAGTTGCTTTCCACTCAAATATTCTTTCCACCAGATCCAAATCCCATGAGAGAGAGTTGAGTGTTGGGGAGACTATCATTTGAAGCACAAGAGCAAGGAGTTCATCATCAACACACCATTTGTTACTTCTTGGAGAGTGGTGTCTCCTAGAATGGCTAGGTGTCACTTGGGAGCCTCCGACAAGATTGTGGAGTTGAACCAAGGAGTTTGTAAGGGAAAGGAGATCACCTACTTCGTGAAGATCTACCGCCAGTGAGGCAAGTCCTTCGTGGGCGACGGCCATGGTGTCATAGACAAGGTTGCTTCTTCGTGGACCCTTCATGGGTGGAGCCCTCCGTGGACTCGCGCAACCGTTACCCTTCGTAGGTTGAAGTCTCCATCAACGTGGATGTATGATAGCACCACCTATCAGAACCACGACAAAAACATCCATGTCTCCAATTGCGTTTGAATCCTCCAAACCCTTCCCTTTACATTCTTGGAAGTTGCATGCTTTAATTTCTGTTGCTCATATACTCTTTGCCTGCTTGCTTGAATTGTGTGAAGATTGGTTGACTTGTCCAAAGATAGCTAAAATCTGCCAAAGTCTAAAATTGGGAAAAGGTTAAGTTTTTAATTGGTTAAGTTGTCTAATCCCCCCTCTAGACATACTTCAAGGTCCTACAATTGGTATCAGAGCTTTGGTCTCCATTTGCTTTGATTTCCATAGCTTTTGGTGGTCATAGCCTTGGTTTCACAACCTAGGAGAGTATGGCATCTAGCGAGGGAAATTATCACCGTAGAGATCCTTACTTTGATGGTACTAGTTTTGCTAGTTGGAAGCATAAGATGAAAATGCATATTCTTGGACATAACCCCGCCGTTTGAGCTATTGTGTGTATTGGCTTGCAAGGTGAATTCTTTGATGGGAGATAGCCGAACCGTGAAGCTAGAGCGGAAGAGTTGAAGATGCTACAATACAACGCTCAAGCTTGTGATGTCCTCTTCAACAGATTGTGCCCCAAAGAATGCCTAAGAACCTTCTCTAGCTATGTATGCTTTTCTCGTCTCAAACTCTATTCATGCTACATCACAAAATTTGATCAAGTCAGATTCGAACCTCTCTGTGTGAGGAGCACTCGGAGTCCCCGATTCGTCATAGACTTAAATTTCCAAAACTTCTTTGTGCGTTTCGGTCAGACCGATTCCTCCATTTCGGTCCTATCGAAATCACTTAGTCGATCTAGTTTTCAATCTCAGTGCAACCGATTTGAACTTTTCGGTCACACCGAGTTGCTGTAACTGTATACAGTTATGCATCTCGGTGCCACCGATTTGTTCCACTCGGTCACACTGACAGTGTCGGGCTATATATACACACGTGCAAAATTTGGAAAACTTTCTCCAAACTTTCTTCGCCCGCGCATAGCTCGCTCTGCCTACTAGGTCTCCGGATCATGGACTTTGTCGCCAGCCGCCTCCTATCGCTGGTCTCCGCTGCCGTCGACGGATTTCTTCTCCGCCGTTGACGCCGTATCGAGTTCATCTCCGAACTAGGGTATGAACTCGATCACAGTGCTATCCTCGTCTGATTCTCAGCACATTGTGTTCATCATGATTCTTGCCACGATTGAAACACTCCTATCCAGTCAAAACAATCCTTAGAATAGATGCGATTTGAAAATTTAGGGTTAGATTTCCGCCAAAACCATCTCGGACCCACCGAGTTGAAAAACTCGGTCCTGCCGATTCGGCTAACACCATTGCACTAGTAACTCTCGGTCTGACCGAGAATTGCTAATCGGTGTGACCGATTTTAGAACTTTGTGAAACCCTAGCAGTCTTGGTGCCACCGAGCTGTGACTCGGTCTGACCGAGTTCACCAGTTTAGGTTCCAAAACTGCTTCGATATCACCGAGTTTGAAAATCGGTTGATCCGAAATGCTTTTTGTGGAAAACTAAAACTATCTTTTTGAATCATTCTTTTGCAAAACTCTTTGCATTTTGTGATGCTCATCCATTCTATCTCATCTATAACTATTCACAGGGTCAGCAGTCAGTGATTTCAGCATGTCAGACCAAAGTGATAGTCAGAACAAGTCAGAAGAGCACAATCACATGAGTGAGGGCACTAGTCCCTCTAGCACTTCAGATGATGGTAGCAGGAGCACCCCAAGCAATTTGCCTAAAGATCCCACCAGGACAAGGAAGAAGAGAACCTGAAAATCTGAGGATGAGGATTATGTGGCAGAAGAGGATGAGTCCACTTCTAAAAAGAAAGTGCTCAAGAAGGAGTATGTCACAGCTGCAACAATCAAGCCTGGCATGAAGATCAAAGTGCCTGCAAAGAGAACTCCCATGTCTAAAGCCAGAGCCTCTACTCAAGTACCTTTGGAATCTCAACCCAAAGAGGCTGCTGCAGAAGGGAAGAAGAAGGAAAGAAAGAGAGGGAGATGGTGCAAGAAAGTTGATCCAATGGCAGAATTTGAGAAGCATTCCTCTGAGGAAGAGGAAGAAGAGGTTGCTGCACCAGCACCCAAGGCACATAAGCTGATGGGTGATGCTATAAAGTCAGGGGATGCAACATCAAAGCCCAAGGAAGCACCCAAAGCTGCCCCCAAGCCCAAGATTGCACTAAAGAGGAATACCAGGAGTATTCTAGCTGCTGAGAAGAACAAGGCCCCAGTGCCTGAAGTTGCTGATGAGGAAGATGATGAGGGACAAGTCCTGAGGAAGCTGAAGCCCAAGATTCCAGACCACAATGATGCTCATCCTGTGGCTGAGAACATGAAGTTAAGAAAGGATGCAGCACTTAGACAGTGGAGGTTGTCAGATCCATATGCTATCAGGAGAAGGACTGTTGTTGATTACAGGTTCCACACAAAGGAATAGCAGGATTTCTATGAGATAGTGCTGTTGGACAAGAAGCCTATAGTGTGTGATATGAGGTGGGTCGACTGGACCTACATGAAGGAAAATGAAGAACACTATCCTGGAGTGCAAGACAGTTTCATTGCTTGTGGAGTTGCAAACTTTGTTGGGCAGAAGCTCACAAATTGGAATGATGAGCTCATTATGCAATTCTACTCCAGAGCACATTTCTATCCAGATGGCAGGATAGTTTGGATGTCTGAAGGTACAAGGTACCAGTCAACCATTGAGGAATGGGCAAATCTGATCAATGCCCCAAAGGAGGGTGAAGATGACTTGGATGTCTATGCCAAGAAGAAGATGGATCACAATACCATGGCTCATATGTACAAGGAGATCCCAGATGATGCAGTTGAGACACATAAGTTTGGGTCAGTTCATTATCTTCTGTCCGGACTCCCAACAATCAATTGGATCCTAAGGCATACTCTTTTGCCCAAGTCAGGTGACCACAACATGATTAGAGGGCATGCTATAAACTTGCTACACTTGTTTGATGTGCCACAGAAGTTCAAGGTCATCAGCCTCAGTGTTGAGACCATCAAGAGGACAGCAGCAGACCAGAAGAGAAGTTGTGGGTATGCCCCACAAATTCAGGAGTTGATTAACTCTAAGATGGGCACAGGCACATACTTGCTGGACAAGGAACATTTTTCTATCTATCCAGACTTTGAGGACAATCAAGTTGTGATGAATGAGAATGAACCATCATTAGTACAAGCTGAAGAGAAGAAGGAGAAAGCAAAGAGAGAGAAGGCTGCCAAGATGCCAACTCAAGAGGAGGCATCTGAGTACTTTTTGAAGAACAAGCAGGAGCAGCTTGGTTACTTGATAGCATCAACACTGAGGATTGAGAAGGGGTTGGCCACCCTAACTCAAAACCAGGAGATCCTGGAAAGAATCATGGAACAAAAATTCTATGATCTAGATGTCAAAGTAACTGAGATTCAGTCAGTTGTCGAGCAGCTCCAGGATGACATGCAAGAGAGGAAGGGCAAGACAACCACTGATGCATTTGCCAGAGTGCCTAGAGCTCAGAGATCAGCTGCAGTGCCTGTGACAAACACCAGAGCCACATCATCTGCACCAGCTACAACTCCTATAGCTCCAGTGCAACCAGCTCGAGCACCAACTCCTCCAGCTCCATCTACATCAACTGAAGACTTCGTCCAAGGAGCCATCTCTACACCACCACCTGAAGATCAAGCCTGAGTCGATCTAGCACTATGCATTTTCTATGAACTTTTTGGTAACTTGTTGCCAAAGGGGGAGAAAAATGTATAGATCATAGGCTTCGAGAGAGAGAATGTTGCTTTTTGTTCTCTCTTGCTTTGGTGGTTAAACTTTGTTTTCTTTTGATTACTTGAGAAACTATGCTATTATCTGTGAGACATTGATGATCATGTGTTTGATCATAAGCTACACTTATGCTTGTTAGATGATATTATCTTACCTATCCTTATATGATCATTCACTTTGCTTGGTGAAAAGTGCATGTATTCAATCTTTATTATTTTGAGTGCTCCACCAAGATGTATGTGACATGCAAGAGTAACCCATGAGCCTAATTCCTTGTGCATTTGCAGTTCAAAGCAAATCTTAAACTATGCACAAATTTAGGGGGAGCTCTTGCTTATCACATACTTCTCAAAGCGACGATGTTTTTCAATCTTATTATCATTTGTCGAAGCTTTGATCTATATGTTGTCATCAATTACCAAAAAGGGGGTGATTGAAAGTGCAACTATCCCTAGGTGGTTTTGGTAATTCATAACAACATATAGGTCATTGAGCTAATGCTATTCCAAGACTATTATTTCAGGAAAGCTCAATGAATGGCATGGCATGGATGATGAAACTGGATCCCTCAAAATATCAAGGACAAAGGATTGGCTCAAGATCAAAAGCTCAAGACTCTTCATTTTACATTTTAGTGATCCAAGATCACATTGAGTCTATAGGAAAAGCCAATACTATCAAGGAGGGATGAGGTGTTGCTTAATGACCCTCTTGCTTCAAGTGCTTAGTGATATGCTCCAAAAACCCTCAACTACTTTCTCACATCCACATATGACCTAAACCCAAAGTCAAAATCGGTCCCACCGATTCTTTTTATCCGGCGCCACCGAGTTCATATGTCATAGCCACTGCCACAAACCCTAGGCAAATCGGTCTTACCGATAGGGATCTCGGTCTCACCGAGATGGGATTGTAATCTCTCTGTTTCCCTTCGTAACGTTTCGGTCTAACCGAAGTGAGCGATCGGTCCCACCGAGATTGCAATGTAAACTCCCTGTTTCCCTTTCGTAACATTTCGGTCTCACCGATATGAGCGAATCGGTCCCACCGTGTTTACCTGACCAACTCTCCGGTTAGCTTATTACCAAAATCGGTCTCACCGAGTTTGTGTAATCGGTCTCACCGATATTACGTTATGCCCTAACCCTAACCATATCGGTCCTACCGAGTTGCATGTCGGTCCCACCGAAAATCCTAATGGTCACTAGGTTTACTAAATCGGTGTGACCGAGTCTGTTGAATCGGTCCCACCGAGTTTGGTAAATAGTGTGTAACGGTTAGATTTTGTGTGGAGGCTATATATACCCCTCCACCTCCTCTTCATTCGTGGAGAGAGCCACCAGAACAAACCTACACTTCCAACTTACCATTTCTGAGAGAGACCAACCTACTCATGTGTTGAGGCCAAGATATTCCATTCCTACAATATGAATCTTGATCTCTAGCCTTCCCCAAGTTGCTTTCCACTCAAATCTTCTTTCCACCTGATCCAAATCCCATGAGAGAGAGTTGAGTGTTGGGGAGACTATCATTTGAAGCACAAGAGCAAGGAGATCATCATCAACGCACCATTTGTTACTTCTTGGAGAGTGGTGTCTCCTAGATTGGCTAGGTGTCACTTGGGAGCCTCCGACAAGATTGTGGAGTTGAACTAAGGAGTTTGTAAGGGCAAGGAGATTGCCTACTTCATGAACATCTACCGCTAGTGAGGCAAGTCCTTCATGGGCGACGGCCATGGTGGGATAGACAAGGTTGCTTCTTCGTGGACCCTTCATGGGTGGAGCCCTCCGTGGACTCGCACAACTATTACCCTTCATGGGTTAAAGTCTCCATCAACATGGATGTACAATGGCACCACCTATCGAAACCACGACAAAAGCATCCGTGTCTCCAATTGCGTTTGAATCCTCCAAACCCTTCCCTTTACATTCTTGCAAGTTGCATGCTTTAATTTCCGCTGCTCATATACTCTTTGCCTGCTTGCTTGAATTGTGTGAAGATTGCTTGACTTGTCCAAAGATAGCTAAAATCTGCAAAGACTAAAATTGGGAAAAGGTTAAGTTTTTAATTGGTCAAGTAGTCTAATCCCCCCCTCTAGACATACTTCAAGGTCCTACAAAAGCAAATACGCGAAGGAAGGATTTTGTTTACTGACCCGGATTCGGAGTTCTCCAGGGGTGTTTGCGGATCTGCCACGCAGCATGTCTGACGCCGAACAATTCTATCGAGCCGAAGAGGGGAGCTCGGTGGAGAAGTTGTTCTGGTTGCAATATCTTGCGCCAGAATACCTAGTACCCTTTGCCAGTCAGCTGAAGCAACTGGTCGAGCTGCATAGGGCAGCCGAGCTAGCCCTCAAGGATTTGATTATCCAGCTTTGGCCTGCCGAACCGATTCCCAGCAGCTACTTCGGACTCGTGAAGCGGCTGGTTAGTACGTGTCCTCGGCTTGACGCCATCAAGCGGTCGGTCTGCATCGAAGGTGCGCGAATGGCTTTTGCCAGTGCCAAGGTGCATTGGGCGAAGATGGATGCTACGAAGTTGATAACCGAAGGACTGCCTAAAGGAAAAGAGCACCACAAGCCCGAGCTGTATTATGACAGTGTCCTGAAGGGATCCCGCCTTGTGGCGGAGCAGTGTTCCAAGGATATTATCTTCCCATGAATGTATGCATGTTGCCCTATGCTGTAATATGAAACAAGATCATGATGTAAAATAATGCTTGTTATTCGAACTAGTACCTCCTATGCGGCTGTTTTTTAAATTAATGCTGAGAGTTGGCTAGTCGTCGGCTTTTGCCCCCACCTAGGAAGTACGGGGGTGTTCGAGATAAATCGAAACACTCTTTACTCCATTTTTTTGGTCCTTAAAGGAGGTTTTTAGCGCGACGAACCAGGCAATCGGACTATAAAGCTTTGTCACCCTCACTTAGCTATAGGAGTTTGACAAAAGAAAAGTAGGCGCAGCCCCCAATGTTCGAAAGACCGAACTTGGGGTTTTAGAAGGCACCTGATCAGATAAAAACCGAATCGTCGCACGATGCATTAGTTAGCGCACAATGTAGAAGAAATCGTTAAGGATTTTGTGACCTCTTGAACAGCTGAGCAGCTCTCATGGCATCATGACTGTCAGTTTTCGGCTTTCTCTACTGAGGTGCTCGTCCGGAAGAACAGGGACACAATTGCTGTAGTTCTCCCTTTACTACCCTAGCCGATATAGCGGAAGGTAGGGTAGCAAGCACAGGAGCCGGGCAACCCAACTGTTGACCAAAGACATGATTCAGCGTCAATCCATATAATGCAATAAGTTCGGGGTGCCAAACTGTACTGTAAAAGTGTCCAGACTTTCTTGCCATGTTATGGGGTACGATGAAGCCCTTGGCGAATTGAGGCATACCAAAATGTACGGGTGCAATTAAAAAAATAACTAAACAAGGCAAGATCAGGTAATGAACAAAACACTGCCGATTATTTTTCGTTGTAATTTTATTAATACGTCAACGCGTATGTATACAAGTAGAGCAATAAGCAAATAAGGCTATTTAACGTGCCATTACCAAGAGTGAGCTACGTGCGGGTATTTAAAACAGGTATGACGATCGTTAGCAGAGACCACCTGGGTATTGCCTTGTACATCCAAGCCCCTAGCTTCCTTGGTGTATCCGTTCCGCTGTGGGTCCGATGAGCAGGTTTATCAGAAAAGGCCTCGCGAAGAGAAAAAACCTGAAAGAAAGAGAAAAAGTGAAGGTATGCGGATCCAAGAGCGGTTGAGCCGTATTGTGGGTCACAGTCTAGCAGTGCCTCCGTCCGTGCCCATGATATTTTAAGTGCATAGTTGTGTATGTGCGGCATGACTTTTTACCGCATTGCTGGGGCTAGGACGAAGGCCAGGTTGCTAGCTGAGCTGTGGATGAGCCGGATGGTCCTGTTGCAGAGTAGCACGGACCCGCTTAACGGTGTCCGGGGTCTTTATTGCCAAATTGAGGTATTGCCTAAGAAGGCTATTCTGTACTTCTGCTGCAAGAGCTGCAGTGTGCTCCTCAGTATAGAGGGAGCGCTCCATGTTTCCATTGACTGTTATAACACCGCGAGGTCCGGGCATTTTGATCTTAAGGTAAGCATAGTGCGGCACCGCATTGAAACGAGCGAATGCGGTTCGTCCGAGTAGTGTGTGATAACCACTGCGGAAGGGGACGATGTTGAAGAGTAATTCTTCGCTTCAGAAGTTATTCGGGGATCCGAAGACCACGTCCAGTTTGATTGAGCCCGTACAACAGGCCTCTACACCTGGTATGACACCTTTAAAGGTGGTTTTGGTGGGTTTGATCCTTGACGGACCAATACCCATTTTGCACACTGTATCCTAATAAAGAAGGTTCAGGCTGCTGCCACCGTCCATGAGGACACGTGTGAGGTGGAATCTGTCAATGATAGGGTCAAGCACTAGTGCGGCTGAACAGCCGTGACGGGTACTGGTCGGATGGTCCCTTCGATCAAAGGTGATCGAACAGGAGGACCATGGGTTGTATTTTGGGAAGACTGGCTCCATCGCGTAGACGTCCCTTAGTGCGCGCTTCCGCTCCCTTTTGGGGATATGGGTAGCATATATCATATTCACCATTTTCACTTGGGGAGGAAACTTCTTCTGTCCCCCTGTGTTCGGTGGCCGGGGTTCCTCGTCGTCGTTGCTTTGTAATACCTTTCCTCCATTTTTGGCGTTTACTTTGCTGGCCTGTTTAAAGACCTAGCATTTTTTGTTGGTATGATTGGCTGGCCTATCGGCGGTGCCATTGATAAGGCATGGACGATCAAGTATGCGGTCCAGGCTGGGAGGGCCCGGATTATTTCTATTAAATGGCTTTTTCCGCTGCTAGGACTTGGAGCCACTGAATCCGGCATTGACGGCCGTGTCTTTGGAGTTTTCGCCATTGTTTCAACGCTTGCATTTACTGCATTGGGGCTTGCCATTACTGTCTCTAGATTCCGAAAGCCAGGTTTACTTGAGGTGTGGTTGCTACGAGCTAGCCAGCTATCCTCGCCCCCACAAAAGCGAGTCATGAGCATCCTGAGGGCTGCCATGGACTTCGGCTTCTCTTGGCCAAGGTGTCGGGCGAGCCACTCGTCGCGGATGTATGCTTAAAGGCCGCTAGGGCTTCGGCATCCGGACAGTCGACGATTTGGTTCTTTTTAGTTCAGAAGTGAGTCAAGAACTTCCTGGCTAACTCTCTGGGCTATTGGATTATATCACTTAGGTCATCGGCATTTGGAGGTCGGACATAAGTTCCCTGGAAGTTGTCAAGGAATGCATCTTCCAGGTTCTCCCAACTGCCAATACTGTTTTCGGGCAGACTGTTCAACAAGTGCCTAGCTGGTCCCTTGAGTTTTAGCGGGAGATACTTGATGGCATGGAGGTCATCGCCGCAGGCCATGTGTATATGGAGAAGGAAGTCCTCAATCCATACCGCTGGATCTGTTGTTCCATCGTATGATTCAATGTTTACGGGTTTAAACACTTCTGGGAATTCATGTTCCATTACTTCATCAGTGAAGCAGATGGGGTGTGCGGCGCCTCTGTGTCGGGCTACGTTGCAACACAGCTCTAATGGAGCCGGTCTGCGGTAATCGGCCTGTGGAGGTTTGTATTTGTTATATTCGGTGTGGTGATCGTTGTTGTGCATTGGGCCGCACCCCCGCGATTCGTATATCGATCTAGTCTGGCCTGATTTGTTCTCCAAGTCGTACCGCAGGTCATGTGTGTATCTTCGAGTTGTTGTGTTTCTATTTGTTCGATGACGTGGTGCCGGCTTGTGTTCGGGCTGAATTGCTGCTTTATCTCGACCACACGGTGGCCGGTCAGCCGTATTATGCACTGGTAATGCCGGCTCCAGCGCCTCGTCATCGAATTGAGGTAGCAGTTTGTGCTTCGGGTAACTTTTTGTTGGGCGTTCCAGTCCGTATTCCTCCGCTGCCAGGACCTCAGTCCATCTATTAGTGAGCAGACCTTGATCAGCTTGAAGCTGATGCTTCTTCTTCTTCAGGCTCCTTGCCGTGGCTATAAGACGGTGCTTAAAGAGCTCCTGCTCGACGGGATCCTCTCGCACGATAAATTCTTCATCGCCGAGGCTTACCTCATCTTCGGAGATAGGCATGTAGTTGTTGTCCTCCGAGTCGTCGTTCATGGCCTGGTCACCGGGGCTGGCTCGGCCATCTTCCCATTCAGCCTGTTCCAAACTTGGCTTGGTGGGGTCTTTGTTTTCTTCGGCATCGTCCGGAGTGCTATTCTCTCTTGTGCCGGTATCGCTATTTTTACCGTGGCGTGATTTATAGCGGCGCCGCTGACATCGGCACTTAGACTGCTTCTCAGGAAGTCTGTCATCAACTGCATCTTTTATGTCATCACCACTATCTTCTTTGGGTGTATCCACCATGTATATATCGTATGAGGAGGTGGCTGTCCAGCACCCTATGGGCGGTGGTTCCTTTTCTTCTCCGGCATCGTTGTCCACACTGACGATGTCTTCGGAGTCAAAATCAAGCATGTCGGTTAAATCGTCAACAGTGGTTATCAAGTGGATGGTGGGTGGCCACCGAAGCTCTTCGTCGTCCGCTTCCCATTCAAGCCAAACATAGTTCGGCCAAGAATCCCCTGACAAGGAGAGGAACTTTAATTAGTTCAACATGTCGCCCAAGGGTCAGTGTTGGAAGATGTCCGCTGAGCTAAACTCTAAGATTGGCGCCCGGTCGGATTCGATGGGTGTGGATACACGCGGTTCGGAGCCTATGGCCGGAGACGAGTCGGAGGTTCTGATGACACAGGCCTTGTTGGAGGTAAGATCTGTGTTTGGCTCTAGCGCTGTTGAGTCCCCGACTTCCGTGGCGAGGTTGAGGCTCCCTTCCTCGGATGGCGCGCTCCGCTCTGGATCTAGGGCCAGTGCGGTTACAGGCGTAATATCCCGCACACCATCTGATGACAGATTTAGGTCATGTTCATCGTGGCGGAGGGGCGCAGCTGTCATGGGCTCGAATCCGTCAAAGATCAAGTCTCCGCGGATGTCGGTGGTGTAGTTAAAGCTTCCAAACCTGACCTGATGGCCAGGGGCGTAGCTGTCTATCTATTCCAGATGGCCAATCGAGTTGGCCCGTAGTGCGAAGCCGCCAAAAATGAAGATCTGTCCGGGGAGAAAAACTTCACCCTGGACAGTGTTGTTGTAGACGATCCGAGGAGCCATCCAGCCTTATGGTGACGACACAGTGGAACTCTCAATGAAAGCACCAATGTCGGTGACAAAACAGGCGGATCTCGGGTAGGGGGTCCCGAAATATACGTCTAAGGCTAATGGTAACAGGACGCGGGGGACACAATGTTTACCCACGTTCGGGCCCTCTCGATGGAGGCAATACCCTACTTCGCGCTTGATTGATCTTGATGACATGAGTATTACAAGAGTTGATCTACCATGAGATCGTAGAGGCTAAACCCTAGAAGCTAGCCTATGGTTATGATTGATGTCGTCCTACGGACTAAACCCTCCGGTTTATATACACACCAGAGGGGGCTAGGGTTACACAGAGTCGGTTACAGAGAAAGGAATCTCCACATCTGAATCGCCAAGCTTGGCTTCCACGCAAAGGAGAGTCCCATCCGGACACGGGACGAAGTCTTCTATCTGGTTTCCTCACAGTCCAACAGTCCGGCATACGCTTATAGTCCGGCTATCCGAGGACCCCTTAATCCTAGACTCCCTCACTGTTGGACTTTGTTAAAAGAGTCTGGCCAGTCCTGCTAGCTGACGGCTCGGTACTTGCAGAGCTAGACTAGCAGTTTCTCCTTCGTCAATCGCCGCACACACCCGATACATTGGGAATCAACGGAGGCACAATATAGATAGGTCTATAGTATGGTTCGAACCGATATATCCTACGGTTCTTTTTCTTTCCTACCGGAGGTGCATTCGAACCTATAGATCCTACGGACTTACAAGGAATCTCTTCGAGCCCTGTTTCGTGCGGATAACCGAAGACCATTCCTTTTAAGGAACCCCTTTCTACAAGGTGAAAGCGGTGCAGACGTGCGGCAGGATATCCTAAGGACTCTTTATACCAAACCTTATTCAAAGGACCTGTATTGAGCTTTTCTCCTTATTATTAGACCCCCGGCATGTGAAATGGCTTTTGGTTCTTATGGTACCCTCTGTAAGATCAAGTTTTGACGTATCAATCAGATCCTAGTGGGGAAACGGTATCAACTTTATTCATAAAACTGTAGTCCGTCTCCCCGGTTGTCTCACTCACATACCTCGACACACATTGCCAGGGGCTCTATACGGCCACATATGTGTCCCCAAACAAAATGCCGAACAGCTTTGTAGCACACTTCGGCGTCCCGAACTTGGCATTGTATGCATCGGCTCGAATCATGTCTTTGGTCAATAGTTGGGTTGCCCGGCTCCTGGTTGCTACCTTACGTTCTGTTTGTTCGGCTAGGGTAGTAAAGGTAGAACTACTGCGATTGTGTTTCTGGTTCGTCCGGTCAAGCACCTCAGTTGTGAAAGCCGAAAACTGACTGTCTAATGTGGCGAGAGCTGGTCAGCCACTTGGCGACTTAATAAATCTTTAACGATTATTTTCGTATTAAACGAAGGACTATTTTTTCGGTCATGTACGTAATGCATCTGCATTCGGATAGCCGCATACGTACCATGGGCTATTTTATAGCCCCATGATCAAACTCCTATGGCTAAGTGAGAGTGGTAAAGCCATATAGTCTGATTGCATGGTTCGCCGCAATGACACCTCCGTTACGGACCAAGACGTTGGGACAAGAGTGCGCATTTGCCATTCCGAAAACCCCCGTAGCATCTACGTGGGGGCCAAAGCCGACGACTGGAAAACTCTCAGGAATACAAAAATGGCTGCACAGGAGGAAAGAACTTTCAGACAATGGCTCAAATATATCACAAAGCCTTAATATATATAATAAACACGTCCGGCTGGTTCGGATACATTCATTCGAATATAATGTCCTTTGAGCATTGGCCCTCTATCAAGCGAGCACCCTCTAGGACGTCGTCTAAATAGCGATCCGGCATGCGGTAGTCCTTGCCTTCTGGAGGACACTCAACCGCGATAACAATGACCTTCATCTTCGCCCAATGCATCTTGACGCGGGCGAAGGCCTGATACATCTCCAATGTATCTATAATTTTTGATTTTTCCCTGCTATTATATTATCCGTTTTGGATGTTTATGGGCTTTACTCTTCACTTTTATATCATTTTTAGGACTAACCTACTAACCATAGGCCCAGCCCAAATGTTGTTTGTTTTGCCTATTTTAGTGTTTTGAAGAAAAAAAGGAATATCAAACGGAGTCCAAACGGAATGAAACCTTCAGGAGCGATCTTTTTGGAACAAACGCAATCCAGGAGACTTGGAGTGGACGTTAAGAAGCAGTCGAGGCGGCCACAAGGCAGGAGGGCGCGCCCTAGTGGGGTGGGCGCGCCCCCCACCCTCGTGGGCCCCTTGTGGCTCCCCTGACCGACCTCCTTTGCCTATATATACCTCAATACTCTGAAAACATCCAGGAGAACCACGAAACCCTATTTCCACCGCCGCAACCTTATGTACTCGTGAGATCCCATCTGGGAGCCTTTTCTGGCGCTCTACCGAAGGGGAATCAATTGCGGAGGGCTTCTACATCATCGCCAAAGCCTCTCTGATGAGTTGTGAGTGGTTTCCCACAGACCTTCGGGTCCATAGTTATTAGTTAGATGGCTTCTTCTCTCTCTTTGAATCTCAACACAAAGTTCTCCTCAATCTTCTTGGAGATTTATTCGATGTAACTCTTTTTGTGGTGTGTTTGTCGAGATCTGATGAATTGTGGGTTTAAGATGAAATTTATCTATGAGAAATATTTGAATCTCCACTGAATTCTTTGATGTGTGATTGGTTATCCTTGCAAGTCTCTTTGAATTATCAGTTTAGTTTGGCCTACTAGATTGATCTTTCTTGCAATGGGAGAAGTGCTTAGCTTTGGGTTCAATCTTGCGGTGTCCTTTCCCAGTGACAACAGGGGCAGCAAGGCACATATTGTATTGTTGCCATTGAGGATAAAAAGATGGGGTTTGTATCATATTGGTTGAGTTTATCCCTCTACATCATGTCATCTTGCCTAATGCGTTACTCTGTTCTTATGAACTTAATACTCTAGATGCATGCTGGATAGTAGTCGACGTGTGGAGTAATAGTAGTAGATGCAGAATTGTTTCGATCTACTTGTTGTGGATGTGATGCCTATATACATGATCATGCCTAGATAATCTCATAACTATGCACTTTTCTATCAATTGCTCGACAGTAATTTGTTCACCCACCATAATACTTATGTTATCTTGAGAGAAACCACTAGTGAAACCTATGGCCCCCGGGTCTATTTTCCATCATATAAGTTTCCAATCTACTTTATTTTGCAATCTTTACTTTCCAATCTATATCATAAAAATACCAAAAAAATTTATATTATCTTATTATCTCTATCAGATCTCACTTTCGCAAGTGGCCGTGAAGGGATTGACAACCCCTTTATCGCGTTGGTTGCGAGGTTCTTCTTTGTTTGCGTAGGTACGAGGGACTCGTGTGGAGCCTCCTACTAGATTGATACCTTGATTATCAAAAACTGAGGGAAATACTTACGCTACTTTGCTACATCACCCTTTCCTCTTCAAGGGAAAACCAACGCAGTGCTCAAGAGGTAGCAAGAAGGATTTCTGGTGCCGTTGCCGGGGAGGCTTCCACCAAGTAAAGTCAAGATTTGATCGTAGAAATTCTTATCTTACTAAATTACCTCTCGTCATGTTGAGATTGCTATCGTCTCTTTCTTCTTCCTTGCATATGCTAGTCTTTGCTTGCCTTGCAATTTTTTTGCTTATAATATGCCTATGCATAGGAAGTATGTTATACTTAGATGTGTTTGTCACATGTTTCATGATGCTCTCTTTGCGCTTAAATTCTTGTCTTTCATGTGAGCATCATTAAAATTATCAATGCCTAGCTAAAAGGCTTTAAAGAAAAGCGCTTGTTGGGAGACAACCCAGTATTTTTCCTTGATGTTATTCATTAAATAATTCATATAGATTCTGTTTAGATGTGGTTTTATGTTTTAATTAGTGTTTGTGCCAAGTAGAACCTATAGGATAACCTACGGTGATAGTTAATTTGATCTTGCTGAAAAACAGAAACTTTTGTGTGCACGAGAATAATTTTAGTAAATCACAGAAACGTGCTTTTTAGTTGATTCTTTTTGAAGTAGATCAATAGACAAATTTCCCAGGACTTCCTATTCTGGTAGGATTTTTAGAGTTCCAGAAGTATTCGAAAGTTACAGATTGCAACAGACTGTTCTGTTTTTGACAGATTCTGTTTTCCGTGTGTTGTTTGCTTATTTTGATGAATCTATGACTAGTATCGGGGGTTATGAACCATAGAGAAGTTGGAATACTGTAGGTTTAACACCAATATAAATAAAGAATGAGTTCATTACAGTAACTTAAGTGGTGGTTTTTCTTTTTGCACTAACGGAGCTCATGAGATTTTCTGTTGAGTTTTGTGTTGTGAAGTTTTCAAGTTTTGTGTACAGATTTGATTGACTATGGAATAAGGAGTGGAAAGATCCTAAGCTTGGGGATGCCCATGGAAACCCAAGATAATTCAAGGACAACCAAAATCCTAAGATTGGGGATGCCCCAGAAGGCATCCCCTCTTTCGTCTTCGTCTATCGGTAACTTTACTTGGAGCTATATTTTTATTCACCACATGATATGTGTTTTGCTTGGAGCGTCTTGTATGATATGAGTCTTTGATTTTTAGTTTAACACAACCATCCTTTCTGGACACACCTTTTGGGAGAGACACACATGATTCAGAATTTATTAGAATACGCTATGTGCTTCACTTATATCTTTTGAGCTAGACAATTTTGCTCTAGTTCTTCACTTATATCTTTTTAGAGCACGGTGGTGGTTTTTATTTTGTAGAAACTATTGATCTCTGATGATTCACTTATATTATTTTGAGACTCTTTTAGAACAGCATGGTATTTTCTATTGTTATAAAATTGGTCCTATAATGATGGGCATCCAAGTTGGGTATAATAAAAACTTTCATAGAAAGTGAATTGGATGCTATGATAAATTTGATGCTTGATATTTGTTTTGAGATATGAAGATGGTGATATTAGAGTCATGCTAGTTGGGTAGTTGTGAATTTAATAAATACTTGTGTTGAAGTTGGCAAGTCCTGTAGCATGCCCGTATGGTAAAAGTTGTGTAACAAATTTGTAGCATAGGGTGCTCTTTTGATTGCCTTCCTTATGAGTGGAGGTCGGGATCGCGCGATGGTTAACTCCTACCAACCCTTCCCCTAGGAGCGTGTGTAGTAGTACTTTGCTTCGAGGGCTAATAAACTTTTGCAATAAGTATATGATTTCTTTTGACTAATGTGATTCTATGGATTATACGCACTCTTACCCTTCCATCATTGCTAGCCTCTACAGTACCGTGCATTTTCCTATCTCACCTTGAGAGTTGGTGCAAACTTCGCCGATGCATGCAAACCCCATGATACGATACGCTCTATCACACATAAACCTCCTTATATCTTCCTCAAAACAGCCACCATACCTACCTATTATCGCATTTCCATAGCCATTCCGAGATATATTGCGATGCAACTTTCCACCGTTCTGTTTATCATGACACATTTCATCATTGTCAGATTTATTTTGCATGATCTTGTAGTTGACATCGTATTTGTGGCAAAGCTACCTTCATAATTTTTCATACATGTCACTCTTGATTCATTGCATATCCTGGTACACCGCCGAAGGCATTCATATAGAGTCATATTTTGTTCTAGTATCGAGTTGTAGTCCATGAGTTGTAAGTAAATAGAAGTGTGATGATCATCATTATTAGAGCATTGTCCCTTGAGAATAAAAATAAAAAAGAAAGGCCAAATAAAAAAAGAGAAAGGCCTAATAAAAAAGAGAGAGAAAGGCCAAAAAAAGGGGGGACAATGTTATTATCTTTTTCCACACTTGTGCTTCAAAGTAGCACCATGATTTTAATTTTAGAGAGTCTCCTATGTTGTCACTTTCATATACTAGTGGCAATTTTTCATTATAGAACTTGGCTTGTATATTCCAAGGCTTCCTCAAAATGCCCTGGGTCTTTGTGAGCAAGTAAGTTGGATGCACACCCAGTTAGTTTCTGTTGATGAGTTTTCATACGTTTATAGCTCTATTGCATCCGTTGCATGGCAATCCCTACTCCTCATGTTGACATCAATTGATGGGCATCTCCATAGCCTGTTGATTAGCCTCGTCAACGTGAGACTTTCTCCTTTTTTGTCTTCTCTGCACAACCTCCATCATCATATTCTATTCCACCCATAGTGCTACATCCATGGCTTGCGCTCATGTATTGCATGAGAGTTAAAAAGCTGAAGCGCGTTAAAAAGTATGAACCAATTACTTGGCTGAAACCGAGGTTGTGCATGATGGGAGTATTTTGTGTGACGAAAATGAAACATAGCCTAACTATATGATTTTTTATGGATAAACTTTCTTTGGCCATGTGATTTTGAGAAGATATGGTTACTTGTTAGTATGCTTGAAGTATTACTATTTTTATGTCAATATGAACTTTTATCTTGTATCATTTGGATCTGAACATTCATCCCACAATAAAGAAAATTACGTTGAGAAATATGCTAGGTAACATTCCACATCAAAAATTATGTTTTTATCATTTACCTACTCGAGGATGAGCAAGAATTACGCTTGGGGATGCTTGATACGTCTCCAACGTATCTATAATTTTTTATTGTTCCATGCTATTATATTATCCGTTTTGGATGTTTATGGGCTTTACTCTTCAGTTTTATATTATTTTTTGGACTAACCTACTAACCGGAGGTCCAGCCCAAATTCCTGTTTTTTTGCCTATTTCAGTGTTTCGAAGAAAAGGATTATCAAACGGAGTCCAAATGGAATGAAACCTTCAGGAGCGATCTTTTTGGAACAAATGCAATCCAGAAGACTTGGAGTGGACGTCAAGAAGCAGCCGAGGCGGCCACGAGGCAGGAGGGGGCGCCCTAGGGGGGGTGGGCGTGCCCCCCACCCTCGTGGGCCCCTCGTGGCTCCCCTGACCGACCTCCTTTGCCTATATATACCTCCATACCCTGAAAACATCCAGGAGCACCATGAAACCCTATTTCCACCGCCACAACCTTCTGTACCCATGAGATCCCATCTTGGAGCCTTTTTCGGCGCTCCACCGGAGCGGGAATCGATCATGAAGGGCTTCAACATCATCGCCAAGGCCTCTCTGATGAGTTGTGAGTAGTCTACCACATACCTTCAGGTCCATAGTTATCAGCTAGATGGCTTCTTCTCTCTCTTTGAATCTCAACACAAAGTTCTCCTCGAACTTCTTGGAGATCTATTCGATATAACTCTTTTTGTGGTGTGTTCGTCGAGATCCGATGAATTGTGGGTTTATGATCAAGTTTATCTATGAGAAATACTTGAATCTCCTCTGAATTCTTTTATGTGTGATTGGTTATCTTTGCAACTCTCTTCAAATTATCAGTTTGGTTTGGCCTACTAGATTGTCTTTCTTGCAATGGGAGAAGTGCTTAGATTTGGGCTCAATCTTGTGGTGTCCTTGCCCAGTGACAGTAGGGGCAACAAGGCAGGTATTGTATTGTTGCCATCGAGGATAAAAAGATGGGGTTTATATCATATTGCTTGAGTTTATCCCTCTCCATCATGTCATCTTGCCTAATGCATTACTCTGTTCTTATGAACATAATACTCTAGATGCATGTTGGATAGCGATCGATGTGTGGAGTAATAGTAGTAGATGCAGAATCGTTTCGATCTACTTTTTGCGGGCGTGATGCGTATATACATGATCATGCCTAGATAATCTCATAACTATGCACTTTTATATTAATTGCTCAACAGTAATTTGTTCACCCACCGTAATGCTTATGCTATCTTGAGAGAAGCCACTAGCGAAACCTATGGCCCCGGGTCTATTTTCCATCATATAAATTTGTGATCTACTTTATTTTGCAATCTTTACTTTCCAATATATATCATAAAATTACCAAAAATATTTATCTTATCTTATTATCTCTATCAGATCTCTCTTCCGCAAGTGGCCATGAAGGGATTGACAACCCCTTTATCGCGTTGGTTGCGAGGTTCTTGTTTGTTTGTGTAGGTACGAGGGACTCGTGTGGAGCCTCCTACTGGATTGATACCTTGGTTCTCAAAAACTGAGGGAAATACTTACGCTACTTTGCTGCATCCCCTTTCCTCTTCAAGGGAAAACCAACGCAGTGCTCAAGAGGTAGAAAGGCCATCCGTGCACCTTCTATACACACTGACCGCTTGATTTTATCAATTCAGGGCACGTCATCGATGAGTCACCGCACTAGGCCATAATATCTGCTCGGAACGGGTTCGGCTTGCCACAGCCGAACTATGACCTCCCTCATGGCCGCTCCGGACATCTTATGCAGCTCGGCCCACTGCACCATTTGGTCGTTCAGCAGCGCCGAGCACTCCTGCATCGCGAACTGCCACTAGAACAGCTTCTCTGTCGCATGCCCCTCCTGGGCTCGGTAGAATTTCGCAGCATCAGCGGCGCTCTTCAGAATATCCGCAAAGGCGTCTGGAGAACTTCATAGTCGATTAAGCAAGGCATACCTCTGATCGCCAAACTTAGACTGTAAAAGAAAGGGCTTAACAGCCGCTATCTGTCCGGCCTATCGGATCTCCTCACGAGCCACTCGGGATTCGGACCTTGTCTCTTGGGCTTCCTGAAAGTCCTTTGCGAGTTCGGCCGCCTTAGCTTTATTCTCCTCCTCGAGGAGATCTCACTTGCGAGTGGAGTCCTTGAGCTCTTGCTCAACTATGGATACCCGCTCCTCGAACTCGTGCCGGGTGGCTTGTTCGGCCATCAAATAAGCAACCATTTTCTCAGCGGCCGCATCGCTCACCCTTGCCTGGTCCTTCACGTGGGCAAGGTCACTCCTGAGGGTCTCGACCTCAGCAACTCCATCTGCAATTATGCATATTGCAACGCGTAAGCTTCAACTTAGCATTTGCAAACTAATTCAATTATATATGGAGCACTTAAAACATACCCCGCACCTCATCGAGCTGCTAATTAATACGGATATTGACCTTATCGACCAGCTGCAGTGTCCGCTTCAGTTCAGAATCTCCGGCGGCCTGAGCTATTGCCGCTAACAGTGAAGCCTGTTTTTTTTCAAAAAGATAAGTATGTTATTTCATCCGGATATCTATAAATCCTCTGTACGCCCTCCTTCATGGGCCAAACAGATTCTCAGGGGCTACTATCTATATACAGGCAGAGTTTTCATATGGAAAGTGTCTAAAGAGATTACAACGCATACCATGAAGCCTGTTAGTAGGCTCGTGTAGGCTTCATTCAGCCCGCTCTTAGCGGACTACACCTTCTCGACCACCATACCCAAGATGGACGCACTTTGCAGAGCATCCATCAGCATGTTTGGCGCCTCTGCATTTGCAGGGGTCGCTACCGGAATAGCCGTCTCCCCCTCCTGCGAAGGCGGCTGCTGATTCAATTGTGGAACCACTTGTGTCTCCGGAACAGTATCCGGCCAGGGGTCAGATGATCCAGGACCCCCGTCGCCGGTCTCCATGAGGGTTGTGCCCCTTATGTTCTCGACAGCAAAGGCGTTATCCTCTGGCACTGTCTTGGTACTCTCCCGCACTTCTTCTGAGCTCGGAGAAAACCTTTGGGACGACACCTTGGTGTCGTCCGCCCTAGTAGGCGGGGAAGCTTGTGGAGGCGTCTCGCTCTCCATCTTCTCGGCGAAATATCCCCTGATGACGATGATTCTTGAGGGATGTCACGGGCCGGAATGAAACATGAAATTTGATATTATTCTTATAATTTATAACAAGATTGGATGTACGTAAGGCATCCTAAGGTACTTATGATTCGGCAAGGGGCTTGGCTCGAGGGCAGTGCTTGGGGACAGTTTCAGTGCCCGAATCCGAATCATCCAATAGGGATATCTTCCCCTCTTAGATGCCCCTCCTCCGGATCTATAGAGGCCGCCCTCTTTTACCTTTGAGAGGAGGGTTCTCTTCCTCCTCCTCCTCCTCCTCGTCCTCATCTTCGTCTCCCTTGTGAGAGGAAGGAGCCTCGGTTCCTCCGGACATGGCACCTAAATGTATCTTCATGATGGAGCCACCTTCGGCGTCCTTGCTCTTATTCTTCTTGTCCTTCTTCGCCGGCGCCTGGTACGGCGCCGGGACCAGCATCCTCGTCAACAGAGGCTCGGCTGTGTTTTCATGGTGAGGGGATGGACACTTAATTTGCTCCGCCTTCTTTATCCAGCCATATTCAGGAGATGGAATTTTTAGTACCCCTCCCTAAGATTGACGAGCTATGTAATGTTAGTAAATATGATAATTACTGGGGATGCCTGACTATTGAAGTCGAGGCAGTTGTCGGCAGACGTCCTTGGCCACGTCTTCTGCTTCTTGAAAAGCAACTTCAAGATCCCTTTGTGCGTCGTGCCGAAGAAGCGCTGCAGGGTCTCTGGCCCTTCCGGATTAAACTCTCACATTTTGAGAGGCCGCCGTTCGCAGGGAAGAGCTCGGCGGATAAGCATTACCAGGATCACATCAGCAAGGGTGATGTCCTTTGATATCATTTTCTTGTTGCACTTTTGAAGCATCGATACTTCATCAGGTGATCCCCAGTCTAGACCCTTGTTGGTCCAGGACGCGAGTCGCTGCAGACGTCTAGATCTGAAAGCAGGAGCAGCGGCCCACTTGGTCCCGCGGGGTTCAGTGCTGTAGAACCAGTCCTGCTGCCATAGCTTGACAGTATCCACAAATCTCCCATTGGGCTTGGTGACAGGGTTGAGCTTGCTCACCATGGCGCCGCCGCACTCGGCGTGTTGGCTATCGACCATCTTCGGCTTCACATTAAAGACCTTGAGCCACAAGTCGAAGTGTGGGGGGATGTCGGTGTTCTGGGAACGGGGATCCCCAGACTTGCCTGCCTGCGGCCTGCTGCGTGGCCCTATCAGTGGCCTAGTATGACCCGTCTTCATCAACCAACACTCAAGACCCTCGCGAGGGGCCAAGCCTCGGGGGGCTGACAACACAAGGCCTCCTCAGGAGCGGCCTCACCAGGCAGGCTCGCGTGGGAGGTGGAGAGATCAAGACGAGGGGTACCTCGCAAGGTTCCCGTGATGCAAGCCATGACGACCAAGGCTAGGCGGGCGCCAGCCCACGCAGTGTCCTCGTTTCCCTCCTGGGGCTACGGGGGCAAGCGTAGGCGCGGAGTACCGAGGCCTCAGGAAAAGGTTTCCATATTGGTGCAACAAGACCAAGACTAGCAGGGCGGCAGGATGGAGGTCATCGTGGAGCCCAAGACGGCGTCACCGCCAGCACCTTTGACAGGCGAAGACCACCTTTAGGTAGGATAGCTTGTACTAGCTGTCCCCTTTCAAAATGGCCGTTGTTGGCTCCCTTCCCGCTCAATATTTGGGAGGAGGACCACCATCTCTATAAATAGATCTAGCCACTATAGTAGAAGGGGCAACGGTGACGGATCGAATCCTTCCCAAGCAGAACACATCACCAGCTCAAGAACACCTCTCTTCAGGAGGATGTTCTTCCCTAGTACTGTTCAACATCATCCCAAGAGGCAATCCACCACCACCACACAGGAGTAGGGTATTACACCACAACGGTGGCCCAAACCTGTATAAATCTTGTGTTTCTTGTGTTGTGAGTTCATCGTGCTAGCTTAGAGATTGCGGCGAGGCTGGGAGCATGTTTCGGTAGGGGAAAATCTTTGTGTGCACCCCAGTGTTCGAACCTCAAGGATTTTGCCGGAACCCGATATCCGACATTTGGCGTGCCAGGTAGGGGTGCGCTGAAGTCTTCTTTCCGCAGATCCGTGTCCCATCGCTTCATCGCATCCATGTCTGATGCCCGCCGAGCCAGCGCCGAGCGCCGGGCTGCTCTCGCCGCTCGCGTCACCCAGAGGGCTCCTGTTGGTGGGCCTCCCCGTCGTTCTCCGTCGCCTGCCGCCAACGCCGCCACTGGCCCGGTGGGGAACGAGCAGCAAGCATCCTCGCGGCACCCCTCGGTGCGGCGGGAAGGCCGCACTGCCACTCCATCGCTGAACCCAGCCGGTTCGTCGTCCCACGCTTGTCGCACCCCCACGGACGCGCAGGCCGTGCTGCTTCTGGCACGTGAGCTCCTCCATTACCGCCTCGTCGAAGACCTCTACGAAGAATGGCTCGCTCGCATCACCGATCTCGTCAGTGCCGCAGGGGGCTCTCCCACATCGTCTCTCTCGCTGCCTCGCCCCTCACCAGGTATGGGCGACGTGGCTCAAGGAGCACCTCCACCACCTCTCCCCCAAGACGGCACCATGGCTCCAAGGCGCGCGTACCCTGGACATGACCCACCGCATCCAGCGCCCGCACGACAAAAAGAAGCTGCCAAGAAATCCCTCGGCCTCAAGAAGGCGCCCCCGTGCTCCCTGCACCAGCGTGACAAGACCGTGTACTGCCCATGGCGGCAGCGCGCGGGCACCATCAAGAGCAAGCTCCGCGTCAACAAAGGGCCCAAGTGACCACAACAGTCTGTCGCACCTTCACCCCCGAGCTGCGTGGCAACGCCTGGCCGAGAAAGTTCAAGTCGGACCTGCCTCCTCGCTACGACGGCACCCCCGACCTAGCGGAGTTCTTGCAGCTCTACGAGATGAGCATCGAGGTGGCCAACGACGACGAGAAAGTCATGGCGAATTGGTTTCCCATGGCGCTCAAGGACGGTACCCGCTCATGGCTCCTGAACAGCGCTTCAACAGCGTCCGCCTCAAGATCCCCAAGGTGACGGACGAGGCCATCAACTCGGTGTTCTCTGATGGCGTCCGTGACATCAATATGAAGGAGGAGCTCACCATCCACGAGGAGATGTGCACATCCCTGGAGCTATTCAACCTGGCGACCAAGTGCGCAAGAGCTAAGGAAGGATGCCTCTCCCTCCTCGAGCTTCCAGCTGCTGACCCGGAAGAAACGAAGACCAAGGCCAAGGACGTGAAGTGCAAGGGAGTAGCCGTGCTTGTGGTAGAACCAGACACGAAGCGTGGCAGGGACCAGCCGGAGTCGTCCAAGGGCAGCCGACCGTTCTGCGCCTACTACAACCTCCACACCCACAACACGAGCGACTGCCAGGAGCTCAGGTCCATTCGAGAAGAACGCTTCGGTCGACGCCCGAGCATAATGACCAGGGCTACGGCCATGGAGGAGGACGTGGAGGAGGACGATGGGACGACCGTGGACCTCGCTAGGAGTGGCGTGACCAACCTCATGAGGATCGTTGGCAGGACCAGCTTTGCGAGGGCGTCTGGAGGGATCAGTCTCGTGAGGACCGCCTGCAGGGTAACACAGGCCTTCCTCTGCTGCCGCCGCTGCCAAGAAGGAATGACGACCATCACCAGGATGAGGGGGCTGGAGGCTTCTAGGAGCCACATGCGATCGCTTGCATCTTGGGCAGAGCTCAGGCCCCAGCCTCTTAGCGCATCTTCAAGCAGTTCGCTCGCGAGGTGAACGCAATCCTCCCCAAGCTCGAGGCCACACGCCCGCTCAGGTGGTCCAAGTGCGCCAGCACCTTCATCTCGGTAGATCAACTCAAGTGTGCGGCTGTTACTAGCATCCTACCAATGCTCTGTTCACCAGTCATCAACAAGGTGCAAGTCACCAGGACCCTCATCGATGGCGGCGCAAGGCTTAACGTCCTATCCATGGAGATGTTCGACAACCTTCAAGTGCCATACGATCAGCTCCAGCCTACCAAGCCCTTCTCAGGAGTTACCGACGGTTCCACCACTCCAATAGGGCAAGTCCGCCTCCCTGTCACCTTTGGATAGCGCGACAACTACCGCACCGAGCTCATCGACTTCGACGTTGCCCACATCCACCTGCCGTACAATGCCATCCTCGGGTATCCAGCCCTGGCCAAGTTCATGGCAGTGACCCACCACGGCTACAACGTCCTCAAGATGCCAGGAAGCGGCGGAATCATCACGGTCCCCTGCAAAGAGAGAGATGCAGTGTGCTCCCTCGAGCGTGCCTTCCAAGCTGCAGCAATCGAGGACTCGGACAGCAAGGGCGAGAACTCTCCTGAGGCCATCCCCAAGAAGAAGAAGCAACCGCTCCACGCAAGGCCTCAGGAGGTTAGCATCCCGGGTGGTGCCGCGTCAGAATCAGCGCCCGTGCCTGGGGCGCCTTCTTCCATCGTATAGGAAGGCGCCCGGTGCCCTCCTCGAGCAAGGCTCGGGGGCTCTCTTCTGGAGGGCCTCAGACCTCACCAACATCACGAGGTAGGCGCTCAGGCACCACTTGGAGGCGTGCTTCGCGGCACATTTCCCTCAGGTTGGCACAAGGTGTGGGAAGCCCAACGTTTAGGAGTTCATCGCCAGGACCACTCAGGAGCTTCAGGAAGCAGGGGCCGTGTGCGGTGACCGCCGCCTACCCGGCGAGGCTCCCCATCTAGGCGAGGATGGTGGGCTGCGCGTCTACGTCGACGTCCCAGCGCTCAACCGAGCCGCATCTCAGGAGCGCTTTTGGCCATCGCGCGTGGGAGCTGCGAGGGTCTACTGCACAGCTACGTTCACATGGCCATTGGCCTGCCGAACACGGCTGCCACCTAGCAGCGTCACCTGCGGAGCATTCGGGCGGCTCAAGAGGCCAGGCATCATGCGGTCCCAGCGGAGATGGAGACGGTCCTCAAGGAACCGCCTGGACCGCCAAAGCCTCCGAGCCTCAGGGCCCCGGTGGCTCGTGAGGGACGGTCTCTTCTCCATGCATCTCCAAGCTGCTCCAACACCCCCCATCTACTATGGTACCAGGTGACAACTCCCAAGTTCATTTCAGCTGGGAGCGCCCACAAGGCTGCATCATTCCCAGGCCGCGTGGGTCCGTCCCTGCAACATGTATCCCTTTTTCTTATGTCTTCAGCTTACTTTGCTGGGGGCGCCCCTCGGGCTGCATCATCCCCAAGCCGCTCGAGTCTAACCCAGTGGCATGTATCCTTTCTGCGTTTACCTAAGCTGATTTGCCTTTCATGCCTAACCTACCTGTGATTATCGCCTACTCGATTGACGTCCACCACGGGAGCCGCTCGCGCTGGCATGGTGCTTGCGCATGGGTCCGTCCCTGCAACGCCGACAAATCTGAGTGGTCGAGCTCTGGCCCGTGGCAGGCCCCCGCACGTCACCTCACCAGACCCTCAGTGCCCTCACCTCTCCCGTGGAGCAACCAATGGCCAGCCGGCAATCATAATGGCAACTCATGCTTTTCTCGTGCTGATTTATAGCAACCTCCTGAGGTCTACAACAGGCGGCACCACGAGCTCCCTCTCTTTCCCATGCGAGTTGCTTGCCATTAAAAGGGGGGCTCCTGAGCATCGCGACTCAGGAGCTCTTACTGGCTCTCCAGCCCTCACCCCCTGGCCTTGACCACGGCATCACGACCTGGCATACCAGCGGCGGCCGAGCTCGCTCGAGGGCCGGGACTTGAGGATGTATACCATGAAGGAGAGAGTGGGGAAGAAAGCAGAGGCTCGCACGGGCCTAACCTAGCTGCGCCATGGCCGCCGACGCACAAGTCTGGCGCAACGCAAGGGAATGACCCCAGACTACCTAGATAAGTCTTGCGCCTAGAACAACTAATCGTTGCAACGCAAAATTCTCACTTGCTGCGGCTCTGTGACGGCAACGTTGCCTTCCTTTCTCACCTCTCAGCGGCTGCTTGCACGCTAAAGGGGACCTCCTGAGCATCGCGCCTCAGGGGCTCTTACTGGACCTCGGGCCGCTCACCTCCCAGCCTTGACCAGGGCATCGCGACCTGGCATACCAGCGACGACAGCAGCCTGCTTGGGGAACGGGACCTATCAGCGTAGAGCGCTAAGTCATCACGAGGTTAGAAAGGGGGAACCAAGTCGGGACAGGACAAGCACTCACACGATGTCATAATAAGGATAACATCATCAAAAGACATCGTAGACCCTTTACACGGCCCTGCGGGGTGTTCCCTCGATTCCTTGCAGGGAACAAAACACGTGAACTCTGAGGAGCCCTAACTACACATGCCTTCGTGGCCGATGCCATCATCAACAGTGGGACACGGGAGGCCGGCACCAACCTCATGCAGATCAGCGGCGGCGACGTCCCGATGCAGCCGCCTTGCACCGGGCCCGGAGAGAGCTCAGGGGTGCATAATTGTCGTCGCTCGTCTCCGGAATCTCGAAGAGTTCGGGAGAATCGCTGGACTCCCAAGCGTCGCTGCTGCTACCGGAGGAGCCGTTGGGGGAGCAAACTGCGGGCCCGGCCCCTGCCGCGTCGATGCCGTGACTGCCCCCTCCGGGGCAGCACTCCAGGCGGCGGCCTTCCGCGTCGAAGACATTGAAGAACAACATGGAGGCGCCGTCGTACTCAAAATGGACCATGAGGGCGCCTCCCATTCAGCAGACCCGGGCAACATGAGCGCAGCCTCGGGTCATGAATTTCTTGCCCGGGGAAACGACCTCAACCTTCGCTCCGGTCGCCGGGGCGCCGCAATCGGCTTTCTTCTGCAAAAGCTCGAGAGGCCCCCTCGTCAGCACCTCGGTGGAGAAGAAGGACGGGAAGCGGATCCAGGTGCTTGGAGGCATCGCCGTGTGCAGCACGAGCTCGCGAGAGGAGTCCGCGGCACGGACTCCAGGAGCGACGGCACGCGTCACCACGCCTTGCTGACCGCGACTGCGGCGCGGGCGGCGCCACTCACCGTCCCTTTCTCCAGAGCCCTCGGCTCGGGCGCACTGGGGTAGCGGGTACCCAGGAGGTGGCCGCTCGCATCAAGGCCTCTTCATCTCCAGCCCCACGATCTCCCCACGGTGGTGGACCAGCCTCTTTTTCGGCGGGAGCGGATCAGGTCCATCCCGGGGAGCCTTCCCCTTCTCTTTGGCCGAGAATCTGCGGATCGAAGCCATTGGCGTCAAGATAGGAGGTGGAGCAGGGGAGAAGAAGTAGGCGAAGCAAGAAGAGATGCGCGATGACGGCTCTCACCCCTCCTCATTTATAGCCCAAGGAAGGCCAACCGTCACCCTCCACGATTGCAGGTAATAATGACCCTTTTTGCATGCAGCAGGGGCTCATCAAATCGGGCAATTGCCGAGGCAGCGTGGGGAAGCGGAGACGCCCACGTCCAATCAGTCGGCATGTCGACCAAGGCCGCAGGCTATTGGGGCCCGCGGCGCTCCGCACTTGCCCTTTGGCTTCGCCGCTAAGCCAAGTCTGAGCGCGCCTTGGGCTCGGGGGCTACTGTCGGCGTTCTGGGAACGGGGGTCCCTAGACTTGCCTGCATGCGGACTTCACGTGGCTCCACCAGTGGCCGAGTATGGCAGGTCTTCATCAACCAACACTCAAGACCCTCGCGAGGGGCCAAGCCTCGCGGGGTGGACGACACAAGGCCTCCTCAGGAGAGGGCTCACCAGGCAGGCTCGTGAGGGAGGCGGAGATATCAAGGCTAGGGGTACCTCGCAAGGTTCCCGTGACGCAAGCCATGACGACCAAGGCGAGGCGGGCGCCAGGCCGTGCAGTCTCCTTGTTTCCCTCTTTGTGCTAAGGGGGCAAGTGCAGGCGTGGAGTACCGAGGCCTCAGGAAAAGGTTTCCATATCGGTGCAACAAGACCAAGACAAGCAGGGAGGCACGACGGAAGTCATCATGGAGCCCAAGACGGCGACACCACCAGCACCTTTGACAGGCGAAGACCAACTTTAGTCAGGATAGCTTGTACTAGTTGTCCCCTTTCAAAATGGCCATTGTTGGATCCCTTCCCCTCAATATTTGGGAAGAGGACCAGGGCCTCTATAAATAGAGCTCGCCACCACAGTAGAAGGGGAAACGGATCATGGATCGAATCCTTCCCAAGAAGAACACATCACCAGCTCAAGAACACCTCTCCTCAGGAGGATGTTCTTCCCTTGTACTGTTCAACATCGGCCCATGAGGCAATCCACCACCACCACAGAGGAGTAGGGTGTTACACCACAACGGTGGCCCGAACCTGTACAAATCTTGTGTCTCTTGTGTTGTGAGTTCATCGTGCTAGCTTAGATATTGCGCCAAGGCTGAGGGCGTGTTTCGGTAGGGGAAAATCTTCGTGCGCACCCCAGTGTTCGAACCTCAAGGGTTTTGTTGGAACCCGATATCTGACAGGGGATGTGGAGGAATGCCTCACACATGACGATGAACGCCGAGATGTGGAGGAAGGAATTCGGGGCCAGGTCATGGAAATCCTGCCCATTGTAGAACATGAGACCTCGGACGAAGGGATGGAGGGCGAACCCAAGTCCTCATAGGAAGTGGGGTATAAATACCACCCTCTCACCGGGCTCCGGGGTGGGGATGACCTGCCCTGGTTGCTTGGAAGCCCGTGTTTAATCTCGGCCATCAGGTACCTCGCCTCGCATAGATCATTGATGTCCTTCTCCGTTACGGAGGAGGCCATCCACTTTCCCTGGAAACCGGATCTGGCCATTGCTGGAGAAGTTGGGGCAAAGGGAAAGTTTAGAACTTGGGCGATGGAGCTCGACGACAGAATGGCAGAGGAAGAAGAAGGCGTGAGGTGAACGGATGGGTCTTTGTCCTCTTATAGAGGTAGTGAATATCAAGCGTCCCCTCATAGACCTTAAACCTTGCCTATTCCCAAGGAGACATACGAACGACATGCTTGGATTACCCAAACCTGCACTCATGAGAATCCCGTGATAAGGGGCATGATCTCTGCTTTGAGAAGACGTGTCAATGGTCGTGCCTCCAAACACGAAACAGTGGTTGTAATGCGGTTCAGAATAATAACATGGCCAGAACATAATGTCTCACTGAAAAGGTTGCCCATGGATGTGACTTATTTTGTTTTAAGTATTGTTGCTTTTATAACTTAGGGTTGTAAGCAGGGTCGGATACAGCTCTTATGTGCGGAAGGCTGCTTTGGAGTACTCGGAGAAGGAACTCGCCTTGCAATGCCGAAGAAAATCTGTGCGCCAGATACATCATCATTGAAGCCCGGTTCAGGGGCTACTAAGGGAGTCCTGGACTAGGGGGTCCTCAGGCGTCCGGGCTATGCCATATTGGCCAGACTGATGGGTCGCGAAGATACAAGATAGAAGGCCTTCCCTCGTGTCCGGATGGGACTGTCCTTTGCGTGGATGGTAAGCTTGGTGAGGGAGTCCTAGATTAGGGGGTGTCCGGATAGCCGAACTATCACTGTTGGCCGGACTCCTGGACTATGAAGATACAAGATTGAAGACTCCGTCCCGTGTCCGGATGGAGCTTTCCTTGGTGTGGAAGGCAAGCTTGGCGATACGGATATGTAGATCTCCTACCATTGTAACCGACTCTGTGTAACCCTAACCCTCTCCGGTGTCTATATAAACCAGAGGGTTTTAGTTCGTAGGACGAAGAACAATCATACCATAGGCTAGCTTCTAGGGTTTAACCTCTTTGATCTCGTGGTAGATCTACTCTTGTACTACCCATATCATCAATATCAATCAAGCAGGAGTAGGGTTTTACCTCCACCGAGAGGGACCGAACCTGGGTAAAAACATCGTGTCCCTTGTCTCCTGTTACCATCCGCCTAGACGCACAATTCGGGACCCCTAACCAAGATCCGCCGGTTTTGACACCGACACTTGGCGTTCGGATTTTGCATCTTCCTTTCTCTGTAAACCGACTCTGCACACCCCTAGGTCCCTCCAGGGTCAATATAAACTGCATGGTTTAGTCGTAGGGGGAGAATAATCATATAGGCTAGACATCTAGGGTTTGGCCATTACGATCTCGAGGTAGATCAACTCTTGTAACCCCTATACTCATCAAAGTCAATCAAGTAGGAAGTAGGGTATTACCTCCATTAAGAGGGTCCGTGTCACATCCCTAGTTCTGACAATGCCTAGTGCATGCATTAGAGTGTTACATCATGTTTAAATTTCATTTAAACCTGAGATGGGGATTGACTAAACCCTAGCATTAAATCAATTCAACTAGGGTCAAAATAAAATCTTTTCCAATGAACCCAAAATGCCCTCTGAAAATGTTCATGATTTCTGGTAAAGGTGAAAACCTCTGCCAAAAATGATGCACATATTTCTAGGCCATTCTGGATTTTTGAATTAACACATATTGTATTTGAGTTGGAGCAAATATATGTTATATATATTTCTAATGCTTCAATAATTCTGATATTTTGTGAGGGGCTCTAGAATATTACTTTCAGTCCCTGCAAAAATTATTGGAAGAAACAAAAATGGTTTAGTGCTTGAACTAAATCAAAACAGATAGAAATAAGTAGAAAACAACAATTAAAATAGAAACAGAGAAGGAGGGTGTACCTGTTACTTACCTGGCCCAGCAGAGAAGCCAGCCCACCAGGCCCATGTGCCAGTCATCCTCAACCTCGTGCCAGTGGGCACGAGGGTGTGTGGCCGCAGCGCGCCGGCACGCGTCCCGGCCACCTCCTGCTTGCAGCTTCCCCCTCGACGCCCTGGTGAAGCCACGACACCCCCTGACCGCCCCTCTCTCTCTCTCTGCACCCCCTCCTCCCCTCTGCTCTCTCTCACTCGCCGAGCGCAGCCGCTCCACCGTAACACCGCGGCCACCGTCTCCCCCTCGACCCCTCGCTGTGCTTGGGAGCTCCGCCTCGACCCTCTCTTCCTCCCCACCGATCCACGGCCCTCCGGAAGCCCTGCATCGCCGCCCACGTCGCCGTTCCCCTCCTCGGCCACCGGAGATCGTCGCCATCGATTCGCTGCACTCCGGCCGCCCCCGAGCCCACTAACCCTCCGTACAGCTCCGCGGTGAGCCTCCGTGCAGAACCCCTCTCTCTCCCCTCGCGTTTGCAAGCTCTAGGCCATAGCTCCGCCGCGACCGAAGCTCGCCGCCGCCGTGCCTCGTCGCCGTCGTGGCCAGAGCCACTGGAGATCCCACCCGAGTACACCAGTGTGCTCAGCGCGCCTCCACGAACCTGCAGCTACCAGTAGCTCCGCCTCCCGTGCCCTCTAGCACCATACTCGACTGCTCCCGAACGCCGGCCGCCGCCACGAGCTCGACCCCGGCGAGCTCGAACCACCCCAACCCCTCCCCTTTGGCTCTCTGGATGCGCAATAGCCCGGGCTATGACCCGGTGCCCTCAGCGCGCGAATCCGATGCCCCTAGCGCAAGTCCGGCGTGCTCCGCCGTGCTCTGTGGTCACCGCCGGCCAAACTCCGGCGGGCCGATGTGGCCACTTAGTTAGGGGCTAATCACCCTATGAGCCACTGCCATGTGGGCCCCTGCGCCTAATTAGGATTAGTATTTTTTCTGTTTAGTTTAGTCTAATTGCAGTGGCCCCACGCGTCAGTTTTGACCGTGCTGGCGTGGCCGTTGACTGGGCCCACCCGTCAGCGGCACTAAGCAGCCCCAGTCACTGACCAGTGGACCCCACTGGTCAGGTTTGACCTGAATCTGCCCCGTTGACCTGATGACGTCAAGGTGATTTCATGCTGACGCATTAAATGATTTTCTGGATTTAAAAATAATCAGGAAATTCCAGAAAATAGCTAAAACTTCAATAAATCATAGAAATTCAACCGTAACTCCAAATTAAATAATTTATATATGAAAAATTATCAGAAAAATTCAAGGAATCCATCTGTACCATTATCATGCATGTTAGAACAACTTATCACTACTGTTTAGGGCAAATGAAGTGAATGACATTTAAATAACCACATATGGAGTTTGAATTTGAATCTTGTATTCAAACCAACTTCATTTAATCTGTTGCTAGTTGCATTAGCCCAAAACACATTCATTTTGCCATGTCATGATCATGCATCATATTGTGCATTGCATTGATTGTGTTCCCTTCTGTGTTGCCGGTATTTGTCCCCTCTCGATAGACGTGATACCGATGATGTGATCGTTGACACTGATGAAGACTCAATGTTATCTTCAGAAGTGCCAGGCAAGCAAAACCCCCTTGTTTATTCCGATACAATCCCACTCTCTCGCTCCTGCTCTCTTTTACTGCATTAGGACAACAACGACATATTTGTTACTTGCTGCGGTAGCTGAACCTCTTTATCCTTTGCATGACCTGTCATTGCCACAGTAAATAGATGAAACCCACTAGCATGAGTAGGAGTTGTTTGAGCCCTGATGTGCCTACTCATTCATGTTTGTTCGTCATGCCTGCTACTGCTTAGAGTTGAGTCAGGTCTGATTCATCGGGGATGAATCAGAGGCGTGTGAACATGTCCTACTGTGTGTGAACTAAGTGTGTGAACATGATTTGGTAAAGGTAGCGGTGAGAGGCCATGTAGGAGTACATGGTGGGTTGTCTCATTGCAGCCATCCTTAGGAACTGAGTTCTGTGTTTGTGATCCATGACCAGTTACTACCACACATTGGGTTCCGGTAACTCGACCCCTCTCGACTTATTAATCAACATGATCTCTGTCCAGGAGTTGCAACTAGTTTCTGGTGTTTGTAGGTAGTGTTAGTAGTCTACCAAGTGGCACCCGGTACAGGTGGGCTTGGGACAGACTAGGCACAGTGGCACGGTGTACCAAGTGGCTCCCGGTTGGTGGGCTTGGGAACCCTGCACACATCGTTTGGGGCCGTGAGCGACACCCCGGCCGGATCTGCTTGCGGATGGAACCCGAATAGGCGATAAACCTGGACTAGAGACTTGTTCGGTTAGTCAGGTCGTGGCCGACTCCCTCGCCCGGCTTCCGCTTGAAGGTTGCCGAGGTACATGACGTGTACAGGGCGGTAAGTGGCGAGAGCGTGTGTGAAGAAGTACACCCCTGCAGGGTTATCATTATCTATTCGAATAGCCGGATTCCTCAGATATGGAAACTTGGACCCCTTGTACAATTCATAGACAAGTGAAAGTGGATACTCTAAAATACGCAAGATAAGCGTGAGTGCCATGGATGGCGTTCTCGTAGGGAGACGGGAGCGGATCCATAGTGGTGTATTGGTTGGTGAATATGTGGACTCGTGTGCGCCACCTCAAAAGAGTTACTTGCAGTCGTAGTTCAGGTTAGCCACTGAGTCAAAGCTGGCTTGCTGCAGTCAAACTCCACCATCCCCTTTGTTGATAATGAGGCATATGTAGATAGATCTGATGTAAGTCTTGCTGGGTACATTTGTACTCACGTTTGCCTATTTTATGTTTTGCAGAGAGACTTTAGTCTCACTAGTAGTTCCGCATGGACTTCGACGTTTAGCTTGTTACCTCAGCTACGATCTTGTGCCCTCGGCAGGATCTGGTAGATAGTCAGGCTTCTCAGCCTTTTTCATTTATAGATGTCTGTACTCAGACATGATAGCTTCCGCTTGTGCTTTGACTTGTATGCTCTGAATGTTGGGTCGTGAGACCCCTGTTTGTAATATCTCGCTCCTCGGAGCCTATTGAATAAATTACTTGAGTCATAGAGTCATGTTGTGATGCTATGCTGTATTTGCACATATCGAGCATATTGTGTGTATGTTATTGAAATGCTTGGTATGTGTGGGGTCTGACCATCTAGTTGTTTATCTTTAGTAGCCTCTCTTACCGGGAAATGTCTCCTAGTGTTTCCACCGAGCCATGGTAGCTTGCTACTGCTCCGGAACACTTAGGCTGGCCGGCATGTGTCCTTCTTCGTTCCTGTGTCTGTCCCTTCGGGGAAATGTCACGCGATGAATACCGGAGTCCTGTTAGCCTGCTACAGCCCGGTTCACCGGAGTCCTGCTAGCCCAGTGCTACAGCCTGGATTTACTCGCTGATGACCGACACGTTTGATGTTGGGTCATGGATGCCTGTCCCTGTAAGTTTTGTGCCACTTTGGGTTTACGACTAGCCATGTCAGCCCGGGCTCCTTACCATATGGATGCTAGCGACACTATCATATACGTGTGCCAAAAGACGCAAACGGTCCCGGGCGAAGGTAAGGCGACACCCGTGGGAATACCGTGCGTGAGGCCGCAAAGTGATATGGGGTGTTACATGCTAGATCGATGTGGCATTGAGTCGGGGTCCTGACAGCGTTGGTATCAGAGCTTGACTGCCTGTAGGATTACCAAGCCAAACTGGTCGAAGTTGAGTCTAGAAATTCTTTAGTTATATAAGGGAATTGATTGTGGGATGGAACGTAAGGCTCTTTTTACTCCTTTTACCTCATGGCCTTCTGATCTGAGTCATCATCTTCTCTTTTACGGGGATTAAGAACTAGGCTATCTCTTCTTTCTATCAGGATCACGTATTACTAGTCCGTAGACTTATAAGATTGTTCGATTTAAGCTTGAGTCCAGTTCCTACTACTTCTGTATGTTAACTGATGATGTCGAAACCTTGATATTGTGCTTCTGAGTGGTTATGCCACCATTTTTGTGAATGTCTCAAATCTTTTCTGAGCATTTACAGCCGTTATGCTGTCGAGTCATCCCAGGTTTCTAAATAGTCTGAAGCATTTGCAAAATCCCTTCCTCCCGTTCCGATGTTCCTTTGGGCCAGATTAACCACACTAATCAGTGAGTTGAGGTACTTTATTGCCTTGACATATATGTTGGAGCTGGTATTATGACCCTAGGTGTCTTAGGGGATCATCTAGTAATTTAGCCATGATTTGTGTTCCCAGTGTGAAGATTCTGGCCATCATTCTCGAAAGCATCTCGTGATGCTACTTAGTAGTAGGTATTCTATTCCTGGGTTCTTGAACCCGAGATTCACCCTACTTACTTCATGTTGATAGTAATTGCTAGCTCCCTTAGGTTATTAGTAACCTTTGCGATAGTCCTCGAGGTCCGTGGTATATCGTTCTTCCAAATACTATGAACCGCTTATGGCAGATGTTTATTGGATCAAAGATCACAATTAGAGTACTCTTGAGGAGATCTCCATTCATTAATCGTGACTCTGCCAGTTCTACCTCTCTGCATGGGTTATCCGGAAGAAATATGTTGAACTCGTTCGACATGCTAATCTGTGCATTCACAACTCAGAAAATCATATGTTCCTTTGAGTTGTTATCTATAGTTGCATTCTGACCCTCGTCTATCAATTGATAGTCAAGAGTATGCGTGCGTTCGTTTATCGATGCCTATTACTCTTGTGGTCCGTCAAGCCATTCTATCGCAGAATGACTAGGAGAAACAAACTCCAGTACCTCTTCCATATCCAGGATTGGGTCAAAGAAGTTGTGCTCCGCAGATCAAATTGCTAATCCAGCTTTTGTTCTGTTCTACCTTGGAGTTTTACCATCTTATATCGGGATTGTTATAGGAATTGCATACCATCCTATGAACTCCTGGTACAGTGATACTTCTTGCCATCATTAGTCATTCCTCGGTCTTCGTGTTGATGCAACCGGAATACCGACAAATGAATTGTGATGTGTGAAATCAATACGCCTAGCAACCTCGTTGCTGGGTAGTTAAAGGACAATAATTTCATTCTTAGTGTGTTGGTTATTGAATCATCATTCTAAGATTGATCGTGCTACCTAGTCCATTCTCCTGGTGCACTCTTTGATTGATGAGTAGGATTTTGTCAAGTCCTCGCTCATTTGATCATATCATCTTGCCCTGAAAAGCAAGATTGTTCTCGAGCTTAGTAACATATCGGTGGTTCGTGATTTCCGAAGATCTTCTCAGAAGTATTACCAGGTTGTCACCTAACCGCTATGTTGAGCTCGTGATCAAGTTGGTTTCTTGTGAGCCACCTTCTCTCCAAGAATCGGTGTTAGATATCCCTGAGCTAGTTGGTTAAGCTAGACAACAACTTGGAGAGTTGGGAGATAAAAGCTTGCCTGACTTAGTTCGTTCCAAAGGGATATTCTTGTGTAGTGTGTATTGAAGAAAGATGATATCTTCATCAATTGGTCCCTGTGATCAGTTGCTGGACCTATTGTCTTATCAATCCTTTGATTTGAGTGTGGGCTATCGTCAAATCAAGTCAAAACCAACGATGTTCGTAATGTTGTCTTACTCGTGGTTGATCCCTCGAGCATACACCATTATATCTTTTGGGTCTGATCAATGCTATCACCGTGTTCACATGATGGTGGAAGTCCAGTGATATGGAAATTCCGATGAGTTGTTGTTGAGCCCATTGACAACATCCTTATCTCCTCCATGATGTTGTTGAACATTAAGTTAGTGTTGGAAACTTTTGAAAGCATTTTCTTCATGCTAGCTCATGAAGTACTTGTTTGATGAAAGGAGTGACTTCCTTTGATTCACGTGCATTTTGATGTAAGTTGCCGTCGTGAATTCGAGAAAGTTTGTTTTTGCTCCTTTGGAATCATCCCAAGTCGGTCATGCACGTGCGAAGAATTCTGTGGTCTGTTAGACTGATCATCTTCATTCCATATGTATATCCTAGCACACCAAGCCACTGATTGACTTGTTCAAGGAAAAGAAGTCTATGCTTGGGATCTAATCCATGGACTTGCGTAAAGACTTCGATATCCTCGATGATGGCTCCCAACCAGAACTCGGTAGTGTTTTATTGTAAGACTACCATGTGGGCATGCTTGTCTAGAACAACGTGTTCACATGTTTGTAGCTGAACCAGCTCATGTTTTGGAGCTTGCTATCGTAGTTCATTTCCTGAGAATCTCGCAACGTCATCTCGTCGATTTGTGTTGCAAACTTTCATTTTTCTTCCTAGACTCGATGAGTCTGGAGTATCCTGACACCAACCAGATCTGAGTCTCAGGCAGATATGATGGTTGGAATATTTCCCAAGAACTATAATATTGGTCCCTCGATAACCGGTAAGGTGGATGTCGTGGCCAACACACCCCGACAGGAGACCTATTATTGTAGTATCTCGATTGGAGAAGTTGGCCACCTCCCCATAAGGATTTCGTAGGATTTACCTCCGTAACTGTTCCTTATGGATTCTATTGCTCCCGAAGTCCGACCTTTACTTGATATTCTAGTTAGCAAACCATATCTAAGAATGGGTTACACTAGCACGTCAAGGAGAACATTAGAAGCGGAGTGCTAAATGTCTCTCGGTCGATCATCCAGATTTTGTTTCCTTGGCCTCGCTAGGGTGAAATCTGAGTTGATGTTATCTTCCTATGCATCTGCATCGTCCATCGTTGTTCATCATGGTGGTATGTTGTGTTGCCAGGATTCTTGACACGGATGTTGGTAAAACCTTGATGAATATGGAAATGCTCAAGTTCTTGAGAGCACGCACTAGCGCTAGGTGTTATCATCGGCACTAACTGGGTTTGCTCTCAGTTTCCTCGGCAATGCTATGATTTTTTCAAACAGTGAATTCACTCTCTGTTGTTGGGTTTTTCCCCAGTTACCAGAATCATTCCCAGCATTTGCATTTTGTTCCTAGCTTGCACCGCCAATGTGCCATTCTACCATGGGTCTCGTCCATTTCCGGTGATAAGCAAACTCATCCATTACATTGTCTTCAACAAGGTAATCCACATCATCCAAGTCCGAGTATGCCATTCTACCGACCCCCCTCCAAACGATCGCTCGAGAATTGCCTTAGGCTGGTTTAAAGAGTTTCAATGATCTCTGAATCAAAAGTAATTCTTTTTTCCACTTAAGGGGATATCTCTACGAGTCACCTTCCCTAAGGTGTATCGTTATGGTATCATGGCAACTCAACTCCTCGCTACGTTGACAATCGTTTACCACCTTCTTAAGCGTGAAATTGTTGTCTACCTAGTGAACCTTCGTCATCCGTTTCTTTCCACCCCTCTTGATGTGTATCTCATGTCTCAACCCGAGAGATGGTTCTATGTCTCATTCCGTGAGTTAATCCTGAGTTGTTCGATCTTCGAGGAGACCGATCCTTCTAGAGTTTTCCTTTCCTCTTCTTTTCATGATTAGCTGAAGTTCTCAGAGCAAGACGACAAGACAAAGATGGTGTTCAAATCAATGTTCATTTGAAGTGCAACCTGGATCGTGAAGATTGTACTAGTTCGCGTTTCCCCTTCACCCTACCCTACGCTTGAATCTCGAGACGAGATTCTTGTTTAGTGGGGGTGAGTTGTCACATCCCTAGTTCTGACAATGCCTAGTGCATGCATTAGAGTGTTACATCATGTTTAAATTTCATTTAAACCTGAGATGGGGATTGAATAAACCTAGCATTAAATCAATTCAACTAGGGTCAAAATAAAATCTTTTCCAATGAACCCAAAATGCCCTCTGAAAATGTTCATGATTTCTGGTAAAGGTGAAAACCTCTGCCAAAAATGATGCACATATTTCTAGGCCATTCTGGATTTTTGAATTAACACATATTGTATTTGAGTTGGAGCAAATATATGTTATATATATTTCTAATGCTTCAATAATTCTGATATTTTGTGAGGGGCTCTAGAATATTACTTTCAGTCCCTGCAAAAATTATTGGAAGAAACAAAAATGGTTTAGTGCTTGAACTAAATCAAAACAGATAGAAATAAATAGAAAACAACAATTAAAATAGAAACAGAGAAGGAGGGGGTACCTGTTACTTACCTGGCCCAGCAGAGAAGCCAGCCCACCAGGCCCATGTGCCAGTCATCCTCAACCTCGTGACAGTGGGCACGAGGGTGTGTGGCCGCAGCGCGCCGGCACGCGTCCCGGCCACCTCCTACTTGCCGCTTCCCCCTCGACGCCCTGGTGAAGCCACGACACCCCCCTGACCGCCCCTCTCTCTCTCTCTGCACCCCCTCCTCCCCTCTGCTCTCTCTCACTCGCCGAGCGCAGCCGCTCCACCGTAACGCCGCGGCCACCGTCTCCCCCTCGACCCCTCGCTGTGCTTGCGAGCTCCGCCTCGACCCTCTCTTCCTCCCCACCGATCCACGGCCCTCCGGAAGCCCTGCATCGCCGCCCACGTCGCCGTTCCCCTCCTCGGCCACCGGAGATCGTCGCCGTCGATTCGCTGCACTCCGACCGCCCCCGAGCCCACTAACCCTCCCTACAGCTCCGCGGTGAGCCTCCGTGCAGAACCCCTCTCTCTCCCCTCGCGTTTGCAAGCTCTAGGCCATAGCTCCGCCGCGACCGAAGCTCGCCGCGGCCGTGCCTCGTCGCCGTCGTGGCCAGAGCCACTGGAGCTCCCACCCGAGTACACCAGTGTGCTCAGCGCGCCTCCACGAACCTGCAGCTACCAGTAGCTCCGCCTCCCGTGCCCTCTAGCACCATACTCGACTGCTCCCGAACGCCGGCCGCCGCCACGAGCTCGACCCTGGCGAGCTCGAACCACCCCAACCCCTCCCCTTTGGCTCTCTGGATGCGCAAGAGCCCGGGCTACGCCCCGGTGCCCTCAGCGCGCGAATCCGATGCCCCTAGCGCAAGTCCGGCGTGCTCCGCCGTGCTCTGTGGTCACCGCCGGCCAAACTCCGGCGGGCCGATGTGGCCACTTAGTTAGGGGCTAATCACCCTATGAGCCACTGCCATGTGGGCCCCTGCGCCTAATTAGGATTAGTATTTTTTCTGTTTAGTTTAGTCTAATTGCAGTGGCCCCACGCGTGAGTTTTGACCGTGCTGGCGTGGCCGTTGACTGGGCCCACCCGTCAGCGGCACTAAGCAGCCCCAGTCACTGACCAGTGGACCCCACTGGTCAGGTTTGACCTGAATCTGCCCCGTTGACCTTATGACGTCAAGGTGATGTCATGCTGACGCATTAAATGATTTTCTGGATTTAAAAATAATCAGGAAATTCCAGAAAATAGCTAAAACTTCAATAAATCATAGAAATTCAACCGTAACTCCAAATTAAATAATTTATATATGAAAAATTATCAGAAAAATTCAAGGAATCCATCTGTACCATTTTCATGCATGTTAGAACAACATATCACTACTGTTTAGGGCAAATGAAGTGAATGACATTTAAATAGCCACATATGGAGTTTGAATTTGAATCTTGTATTCAAACCAACTTGATTTAATCTGTTGCTAGTTGCATTAGCACAAAACACATTCATTTTTCCATGTCATGATCATGCATCATATTGTGCATTGCATTGATTGTGTTCCCTTCTGTGTTGCCGGTATTTGTCCCCTCTCGATAGACGTGATACCGATGATGTGATCGTTGACACTGATGAAGACTCAATGTTATCTTCAGAAGTGCCAGGCAAGCAAAACCCCCTTGTTCATTCCGATACAATCCCACTCTCTCGCTCCTGCTCTCTTTTACTGCATTAGGACAACAACGACATATTTGTTACTTGCTGCGGTAGCTGAACCCCTTTATCCTTTGCATGACCTGTCATTGCCACAGTAAATAGATGAAACCCACTAGCATGAGTAGGAGTTGTTTGAGCCCTGATGTGCCTACTCATTCATGTTTGTTCTTCATGCCTGCTACTGCTTAGAGTTGAGTCAGGTCTGATTCATCGGGGATGAATCAGAGGCGTGTGAACATGTCCTACTGTGTGTGAACACGATTTGGTAAAGGTAGCGGTGAGAGGCCATGTAGGAGTACATGGTGGGTTGTCTCATTGCAGCCGTCCTTAGGAACTGAGTTCTGTGTTTGTGATCCATGACCAGTTACTACCACACATTGGGTTCCGGTAACTCGACCCCTCTCGACTTATTAATCAACATGATCTCTGTCCAGGAGTTGCAACTAGTTTCTGGTGTTTGTAGGTAGTGTTAGTAGTCTACCAAGTGGCACCCGGTACAGGTGGGCTTGGGACAGACTAGGCACAGTGGCACGGTGTACCAAGTGGCACCCGGTTGGTGGGCTTGGGAACCCTGCACACATCGTTTGGGGCCGTGAGCGACACCCCGGCCGGATCTCCTTGCGGATGGAACCCGAATAGGCGATAAACCTGGACTAGAGACTTGTTCGGTTAGTCAGGTCGTGGCCGACTCCCTCGCCCGGCTTCCGCTTGAAGGTTGCCGAGGTACATGACGTGTACAGGGCGGTAAGTGGCGAGAGCGTGTGTGAAGAAGTACACCCCTGCAGGGTTATCATTATCTATTCGAATAGCCGGATTCCTCGGATATGGAAACTTGGACCCCTTGTACAGTTCATAGACAAGTGAAAGTGGATACTCTAAAATACGCAAGATAAGCGTGAGTGCCATGGATGGCGTTCTCGTAGGGAGACGGGAGCGGATCCATAGTGGTGTATTGGTTGGTGAATATGTGGACTCGTGTGCGCCACCTCAAAAGAGTTACTTGCAGTCGTAGTTCAGGTTAGCCACTGAGTCAAAGCTGGCTTGCTGCAGTCAAACTCCACCATCCCCTTTGTTGATAATGAGGCATATGTAGATAGATCTGATGTAAGTCTTGCTGGGTACATTTGTACTCACGTTTGCCTATTTTATGTTTTGCAGAGAGACTTCAGTCTCACTAGTAGTTCCGCGTGGACTTCGACGTTTAGCTTGTTACCTCAGCTACGATCTTGTGCCCTCGGCAGGATCTGGTAGATAGTCAGGCTTCTCAGCCTTTTTCATTTATAGATGTCTGTACTCAGACATGATAGCTTCCGCTTGTGCTTTGACTTGTATGCTCTGAATGTTGGGTCGTGAGACCCCTGTTTGTAATATCTCGCTCCTCGGAGCCTATTGAATAAATTACTTGAGTCATAGAGTCATGTTGTGATGCTATGCTGTATTTGCACATATCGAGCATATTGTGTGTATGTTATTGAAATGCTTGGTATGTGTGGGGTCTGACCATCTAGTTGTTTATCTTTAGTAGCCTCTCTTACCGGGAAATGTCTCCTAGTGTTTCCACCGAGCCATGGTAGCTTGCTACTGCTCCGGAACACTTAGGCTGGCCGGCATGTGTCCTTCTTCGTTCCTGTGTCTGTCCCTTCGGGGAAATGTCACGCGATGAATACCGGAGTCCTGTTAGCCTGCTACAGCCCGGTTCACCGGAGTCCTGCTAGCCCAGTGCTACAGCCTGGATTTACTCGCTGATGACCGACACGTTCGATGTTGGGTCATGGATGCCTGTACCTGTAAGTTTTGTGCCACTTTGGGTTTACGACTAGCCATGTCAGCCCGGGCTCCTTACCATATGGATGCTAGCGACACTATCATATACATGTGCCAAAAGACGCAAAGGTAAGGCGACACCCGTGGGAATACCGTGCGTGAGGCCGCAAAGTGATATGGGGTGTTACATGCTAGATCGATGTGGCATTGAGTCGGGGTCCTGACAGTACGAACATGGGTAAAACATTGTGTCCCCTGCCTCTTGTTATCTTCAATCCTTAGACGCACAATTCAGGACCCCCTACCCAAGATCTGCCGGTTTTGACACCGACACAAACCTCACAGCCTAGCACGACGAACTAGAAGCAAAGGGGACACAACAGTTTATACCCAGGTTTGGGCCACCTTGCGGTGTAAAAACCCTACTCCTGCTTTGTGGTGGATTTGCCTCGTGGGGCTGAGGATGAACTAGTATAGAGGAGAACAACCTTAGGAGGTGTGTTCTTGAGATCAAGTGAGATGGTGAGGGTGGAATGGGTTCGGTCGACATGATCTGTCCTCCCCCGCCCATGGTGGTGGCTAGGTCCTATTTATAGTGGCCTTGATCCTCATCCCAAATTAAGGCGGGAAGGGATCCTACAACGTCCAAATTTGAAGGGAGACAACTGGAACATCTTATCTTGACTAAAGTGGTCTTCGCCTGCAAAAGCATCTGGTCATGACGTCGCGGAAGGCTCATTGATGACCTCCGTCCTTTCGTATGGGCGGTCTTGGTCTTGTTGCACGAGAATGGATACCTTTGGTTGCTTCCTAGGGACTCCATGCCTGCTGCTTGTCTCCCTTGTACCAAAGAGGAAACTAATACACTGCGCCCGCTGGCGCCCGCCTGGCCTTGATCGTCATGGCTCACGTCATCTGAACCCCATTAGGGGAGCCTTAAATAGAAGTCTCCGCTCCTCGGGAGCCAGCCTGAGGAGGCTGCTCCCTTCGGAGGTCTTGGTGGCGTCCGCCTCACGAGGCTTGGCCCCTCGTGAGGGTATTGAGTTGTCGACGTCAAAGCTAGGCCATACCAGGCCATCGACTGAGCCATGTCGTGGGCCGCATGCAGGCAAGTCAGGGTACCCCCATTCCCAGAATGCCGACGGGTGATGCAGCAAAGTAGAGACAAGTATTTCCCTCAGTTAGAGAACCAAGGTATCAATCTAGTAGGACACAACGCACAAATCACCAATACCTACATAAACAATCAAACACTTGCACCCAACGCGATAAAGGGGTTGCAATCCCTTCACGGTCACTTGCAAAGGTGAGATCTGATAGTGTCGGTGGAAAATGACGCCTATGGGATCACTGGAATCCCTACTACAGTCGGCGGTCGCGAGGTTGTGGAAAGAGCGGGTCTAGTAGTCAGCACACAGATCGTTTACCCAGGTTCGAGCCGCAAGGATGCGTAATACCCTAGTCCAGCTTTGGTATATATTTGAGTGTTCTTGAGTTCCTGAACTAGCTATGGTTCCAAAAGATCCGAATCCTCCCTCAGTATGCCTAGGGCCTCCTTTTATAGTTCAAAGGAGACGCCATAGTGGCACACAGGAGCTGGAAAGGTGTACAGTGGCTGAGCTTATCGCCTGACATCATTGGACAAAACTCATTAAATGTGCTACTTAGGTGTCCTCTTGCTTTATCGGGGATGGCAACGAAGCCCGTCCCATCCGCCGCCGCTTTGCCTTGCTTGGACATGTGTCCAGGCCAATGAGGCATGCAGCGCCATGTAAGCTGGCAGGCTGCTGAGCTGGTATGGTGGCAGGGTCTTCACGAAGATCTGCATGCCACCACGCAGGTGATTGACTGGTTGGCATAGGAGCCACGTACTGCCATGTGGGTACTTGCTTAGTTGGTGGGTCAGTCGCTGAGCTAGGTCGGCGATGGGGCGGCAAAGCCTTTCCGCGGTCTAGCTGATATTCCATGCAAGGGTCTTGCCGGGGAGTTGCGAGCACCCTCAGCAAGAGACTTGCTGGGGCCTCGTGTGTATCTTTGGCAGGAGCCTTGCCAGGGCCTTGTGAGCATCTTCGGCAAGGAGCCTCGTTGTTGTTTTGTCTTCTGGTTCCTATCTAGGCCTCGCAGTCCCTTTGTCTTCACAAAGATCTGCATGCCACTATGACAGCCCCCTCCCGAGCTTTGGTTCCAATGTTGTCAATAGTGTCGGAACTCTCAGGCTCAATGGTGGTGGCCTTGCTGGCGTTGGTTAAGTTGCCCCGGCAAGGCTCTTGCCGGGGCTGCGTAGGCCGCCCCTGGTTTGAGCGCCGCTTTGGTAGTCTTGTACTTTTGCTTCCTTCCTCTGCCCCACTAAGCATGGCCACAAGTGCGGCTCTGACTGCCCGTGCACAAGTAAAGGGGTTCAAAGAGGACCCCTAGTTTTGTACACCGATAGGAGCCCACGGGCCTGGTCCACACATAAGCGCGATGCGTTGTTGGGCTAGGCCCAGAACGGTGCGTGGGCATGCGTGGCAGAGTTTTACCGCAGTAATTCCATCACCAGTTGCGCTTCCCCATGACCCGCGTCAAATGCGTTACGTGAGGGTCATGCGTGGGGTGACAGCAGCATGCTTGCGTCACCCCGCGGTTAATAGTAAAGAGGCGGTCCGCATCCTCCCCATAAAAACAGGGGAAGCCGCAGGGGCGCGACTCATTTACTAGGTGGACTCGGGTCGTGGCCATTATGGCACCCGCACCCCACGATCACGGGGCATGAAACGTCCGTTCCACTTGCCATCTGAATCCTGGCTCGCCCGCCATGTGTCCTCCATACCTCGGGGAGGGCAGGCGATGGACACAGTGGGTATGGGCTTTAATGCCGGGGCGGGAGGCCGGGCGCCATCGATTGGAGCAGCGGGACAGTCCCGTCTCCTTGCACCCCCGGCGGCTGGATTGGTTGATTGGGGCGATCGCCTTCAGGCTTGCTTGGCCCCGTCTCCCTATAAAAAGGGGAGAGGGACATCGTCTTCCCGCATCCATCTTCTCCCAGTCTGGTCACTTTCCTTCCCTTGTCATGGCAAGAGGGCGCGGTCATGGTCGTCCCTTTGTGGAGGCAACTAGGTCTTCCTCTCGCCAGAGAGACGTGGTGGTTGAGGAAGAGACGGACGCCCAAGGTGAAGGCCACGCTCGAGGCAGAGGCGCCGGACGGGGCTGCGGTCGGTGGGGCGGTCGGGGTAGAGGTGGGCGCGGAAGGGAGACACCCACATCGCCACTGTCTTCGTCGCCATCTCCTCCGCCATCTCTTGCCGCTTCATCGAGCGGCCATGTCGGGGACACGGCGCTGGAGTTTATCCTATGGTTGCACGAGATGTTGTGCAGTCGCCTTCGTCTTCCCGAGGCGTTTGCGAGGGTGCTGGAGATTGACCAGCCACCGAGGTTGAGGATTCACATGAAGGGGTGTTGCAATGGAGACATGTGGGTGAACACAAGGTTCCCCGTCCCTCACGTGATGCTCCTCCATCGGGGTTGGAAAACCTTTGCACGTGCCCACTGCTTGATGAAGGGGCACGTTCTCCACTTAAAATTAGTGGAGAGTGATTTGCTCTCCATGAAGGTCTTTGGGCGCTCGGGAATCAGGTTTGGGTGCTGCGTGGAGAGCTCGACCGACGATGAAAGTGACGAGGAGGACACTGGTGGGGAAGACGACAAGGATGGGTCCGACTAAGCGTCGGACACGCCGTCCTCGGGCGACGCCGGCACACCATCATCTGCACCTGGTCTTTCCCCCGGTAGAGCGATTTGCCGGGGGGCGGGCCAGCTCCTTGAGCTTCTCGGGATCGCCTCCTTGGGCAGCTGGCGTGGGAAGGCCAGAGAAGACGAAGAAGGCGAGTGGCGGGCCATCAAGTCGGAGTATGATGGCACTGATGCCTTCGTCTCATATTGCCGGCCCGCTGCCTCATCTTTCGGCTCTTCTCCTGGGACAATCATCACCAGTCCTCTTTCAAACGGCCACCGGGATGTTCTCTTGGTTTGCTGTGGTTTGGACCCTTGTGTCTGCAGCCCCCGGCAACCTTGGCTTGCGGGACCTGTGCGCGGCTTGTTCTCTTTCTTCCAAATAGCTCAGCAGAAATGTCCATGTACCCTGTGAACCAAAGTGGACGGAAAGGAATAGAGAGACGCATACTCGACCTCTATGCTAGGGGTTAGTCGCCGCTAAGCACTATCAACCCTAACTGAGGGAGAGACTCAACCAAGCATGCATGCTATAAATTAGGGTGCTAGTGCTTCATTTATTTATGCTCAGGGTCTGCGCCTGGCTTTGTACAGAGGGTTACATGCTTTGCCGGCAAGGCTTGTACAAAAGGTGGTCTGTCGGGAGGCCCGGCAACCATGCCTTACGGGTAAAACTTGCGAAGATGTTCGATGTTCTAGGAGTTGCTCAATGGAATGGTATCTTCGGTCTCCAGGCGGACTGCGTCGAGCCTGGTGACTCGTATTACCCGATAAGGGCCTTCCCACTTGGGCGTCAACTTGTTGGAATTCTTGGCCAATTGAACACGCCGAAGAACTAGGTCGCCTTCCTCAAAGCTTCAGGAATGAACCTTGCGACTATGGTAGCGGCGCAAGGCTTGCTGGTAGCACGCTCCTCTCATAGCCGCCTGAAGACGATCTTCGTCAAGGAGCATTGCGTCATCTTGCCGAAATCACTCTTGCTCATGCTCGTCATAAGCGAGCAGTCAAGGTGACCCGTATGTGAGTTCTGTGGGGAGAACTGCCCCGTATACCAGGGCAAAGGGTGTCTAGCCAGTGGCTCGATTTGGCGTCATTCTGATCGACCAAAGAACCACAGGCAACTCATCAATCCAGTGCCTTCCACTTTTGTGCACCCTGTCAAAAGACTTTGTCCTTAGGCCTCACGGTACTTCAGCATTTGTCCTCTCCGCCCGACCGTTGCTCCATGGGTGCGCCACGGAAGCGAAACAGACCTTGCTACCGAGGTCTTGGGTTTATTGCATGAAGGTGCGGCTTGTGAACTGCGTGCCATTGTCGGTGATGACTCTGTTTGGCACACCAAAACGGCAGACTAGCCCTTTGAAGAATTTGACGGCTGACTGCGCTATCACCTTCCTCACTGCTTCAACCTGTGGCCACTTAGTGAACGTGTCGATTGCAACGTACAAGTACTCAAAGCCCCCGACAGCGTGGGGGGAAGGGCCCAGTATGTCGAGCCCCCAGACCAAAAATGGCCAGGAGAGAGGGAGTGTTTGAAGGGCTTGAGCTGGCTGATGAGGCTTCTTTGAATGGAACTGACACGCTTCACACTTGGTTACAAGTGCCGTTGCATCCTGGAGGGCAGTGGACCAGAAGAAACCTTATCGGAAGGCCTTGCCAGCAAGGGCCCTCGACCCTATGTGGGAGCCACATATGCCTCCATGTATCTCTGCCAACAGCTCCAATCCTTCCTCCCGAGGAATGCACTTCAATTTTACTCTGTTTGGTCTTTTTCTGTACAGAACATTGTCAGCAAACTGATACATGGCAGACCGACGGGCTACTTTGTCTACTTTTTCCTGCTCCTCAGGAAGCTCTCCTGTTTGGAGGAATCGAATGGTACGTTGTGCCCATGCCGGATCCTGGGGCTCGACGACAAGGACTAAAGGCATTTCCTCTGCCATGGGAGCGGCTGTCTCTATGGCCAGGGCTTGACGCCCTTTCGGAGACGGTTGCCCCAAGGCAGGCTTAGTGTCCATGGCAACATCTTTGCCAGCGGCTGCTGGGAGCTTGGTGGGAAAGTACTTGTCGGGGCCTGATTTCCTCTGCTTGTTCTGCTCTGTCGATGGTTCAACGGATGGTTGAGTTAACCGAAGCACGAAAGTACCTGGTTCCACACGTAGTTTGAAGGCAGCGCGCTTCGACAGGAAGTCGGCGATGTCGTTCTCCACTCGGGGAACATCCTCCGCCTGTATACTGTCAAAAGGCTCCTCCAGCTTCCTCACCTCATCTATGTAGGCCTCCATCATCGGGCTTTGATAATCCTTGTTGACTTGCGTGACGACAAGCTGTGAATCACCCCTGATGATGAGCTTCTTAATCCTGAGGTCTGTCGTGATCCTGAGACCGGCAAGCAACCCCTCGTATTCAGCAGTGTTTTTCATTGACATCTCCCTGCGAAAGTGCATCTAGATTACATACTTGAGGTGCTCTCCGGTGGGTGCGACGAGCAACACAACAGCACCGGCGCCTTGTAGCGAGAAAGCCCCGTCAAAGTACATAATCCAATTGCGAATTCTTTAATTGCCAGGAAGAGTGGTGAGGGAGTCCTGGACTAGGGGGTGTCCGGATAGCTGGACTATCAATATCTGCCGTACTCCCAGACTACGAAGATAGAAGATTGAAGACTCCGGCTCGTGTCCGGATGGTACTTTCCTTGGCGTGGAAGGCAAGCTTGGCAATACGGATGTGTAGATCTCCTACCATTGTAACCGACTCTGTGTAACCCTAGCCCTCTCCGGTGTCTATATAAACCGGAGGGCTTTAGTCCGTAGGACGAATATACAACTCAACAATCATACCATAGGCTAGCTTCTAGGGTTTAGCCTCCTTGATCTTGTGGTAGATCTACTCTTGTACTACCCATATCATCAATATTAATCAAGAAGGACGTAGGGTTTTACCTCCATCGAGAGGGCCCGAACCTGGGTAAAAACATTGTGTCCCTCGTCTCTTGTTACCATCCGCCTAGACGCACAGTTCGGGACCCCCTACCCGAGATCCGCCGGTTTTCACACCGACATTGGTGCTTTCATTGAGAGTTCCTCTGTGTTGTCACCGATAGGCTTGATGGCATCTTCAACCAGCAACGCTGTCCAGGGTGAGACTTTTCTCCCCGGACAGATCTTCGTATTCGGCGGCTTTGCACTGCGGGCCAATTCACTTGGCCATCTGGAGCAGATCGAAAGCTACGCCCCTGGCCGTCAGGTCAGATTTGGAAGCTTAAACTTCACGGCCGATGACCCTGGAGACTTGATCTTCGACGGACTCGAGCCACAGCCAGGCATGCCGCACTGTGACGATGGGCACGATCTAGCTCTGCCGCCGGATGGTGCCTTGGTGACCGCACTCGGATCCGCTTCGGCCATTAGCCCGGAGTCGATCGCCCAGATCGAGGGTCGGTGGATAGACGCCGCCCCGGGGGCTTCAACATCCACGGCGATGGAGCCGAACACTGACCTTGTCCCCTGCGAGACTCGTGATTCCGAGGTGCCGGACTCCTCGCCGGACTCCGAACCTCCCGCGCCCCTACCAATCGGTCCGGATTGGGCGCTGGTTATGGAATTCACCGCCGCGGACATATTCCAACACTCGCCTTTCGGCGATATCCTAAACTCATTAAAGCATCTCTCGTTATCGGGAGGGTCCTGGCCGGACTATGGCCAGGATGGTTGGAGTACGGACGACGAAGAAATTTAGAGCCCACCCACCACCCACTTGGTAGCCACTGTCGAGGATTTAACCGACATGCTAGAGTACGACTCCGAAGACATCGACGCTATGGACGACGATGCTGGAGACGAACAGGAACCAGCGCCTACAGGGCACTGGAAGGCCACCTCGTCATATGACGTATACATGGTGGACACCCCAAAAGAAGGGGATGGCGAAGAAGCAGCGGAGGCAGACTCTTTAAAGAAGCAGCCCAAACGCCGGCGTCAGCGGCGCCGCTCTAAATCCCGCCACAACAAGAATGGAGATTCCGGCACAGGAGACAATAACACTCCAGAGAGCGCCGAAGACAAACCCCTCCAGCAAGACTCAGCGCAGGAGGATGGAGAAGCAAGCCCCCACGAGAGGGCGGCAGACGAAGGGGTTGAGGATGATAACTATATGCCTCCCTCCGAAGACGAAGCAAGCCTCAACGATGACGAATTCGTCGTACCTGAGGATCAGGTCGAACAAGAACGGTTCAAGTGCAGGCTTATCGCCACAGCAAACAGCCTAAAGAAAAAACAGCAACAGCTTCAAGCTGATCAGGACCTGCTGGCCGATCGATGGACCGAGGTCCTCGCGGCCGAAGAGTATAAACTCGAACGTCCCTCCAAAAATTACCCAAGACGCAAGCTGCTCCCCCGATTAGAGGAGGAAGCATACATACCTTCATCACCAGTGCACGACATGGCTGACCGACCACCCCGTGGTCGTGACAGAGAGGCATCCAGGCCCCCAGCAAAGACTGTACCCCGACATTGCTCCAAAAGTACGAAGCCAAGAGGGAACGCACCGGACTTGCGAGACATATTGGAGGACAAAGCAAGGCAATCCAGATCCATCTATGGATCACGTGGGCGCCCCACGACCCACGACGAATACCGTCGTGCCGGATACAATAACCCTGGCCGGGCCGAACACAGCAGACAGCGCTCCCTCGAGCTGCGTCGCGATATCGCTCAATACAGGGGCGCTGCACACCCGTTATGCTTCACTGACGAAGTAATGGATCATCAGATCCCCGAAGGGTTTAAACCCGTAAACATCGAATCTTACGATGGCACAACAGACCCCGCGGTGTGGATCGAAGACTACCTTCTCCACATCCATATGGCCCCCGGCGATGATCTCCACGCCATCAAGTACCTACCACTCAAGCTTAAAGGACCAGCTCGACATTGGCTTAACAGCTTGCCCGCAAAGTCAATTGGGTGTTGGGAAGACCTAGAGGCCGCGTTCCTTGATAACTTCCAAGGCACATACGTGCGACCACCAGACGCCGATGACCTAAGCCACATTATACAGCAGCCAGACGAATCGGCCAGACAATTCTGGACACGGTTCTTGACGAAGAAAAACCAAATCGTTGACTGTCCGGATGCAGAGGCCCTCGCAGCCTTCAAACATAACATCCGGGACGAATGGCTAGCCCGGCACCTGGGGGAGGAAAAGCCGAAATCCATGGCAGCCCTCACATCGTTAATGACCCGCTTTTGTGCGGGAGAGGACAGCTGGCTAGCTCGCAGCAACAATCTCCATAAAAATTCTGGCAGTCCGGATACTAAGGACAACAACGGCAGGTCACGCCGAATCAAAAACAAGCGTCGCATTAACGGCGACGATAAGGAGGATACGGCAGTCAATGCCAGATTCCGAGGCTCCAAACCCGGTCAGCGGAAGAAGCCATTTAAAAGAACCACTCCGGGTCTGTCCAATTTGGACCGAATACTCGACTGCTCATGCCAGATACATGGCACCTCTGAAAAGCCAGCTAACCACACCAATAGAGATTGTTGGGTGTTCAAGCAGGCCGGCAAGTTAATTGCCGAAAACATTGACAAGGGGCTAAATAGCGACGACGAGGAAGAGACCCGGCCGCCGAACAATAGAGGACAGAAGGGTTTTCCCCCACAAGTGCGGACGGTGAATATGATATACGCGACCCATATACCCAAGAGGGAGAGGAAGCGCGCACTACGGGACGTCTATGCGATGGAGCCAGTCGCCCCAAAGTTCAACCCATGGTCCTCTTGCCCGATCACTTTCGATCGAAGAGACCATCCGACCAGCATACACCATGGCGGATTCGCCGCATTGGTTTTAGACCCATCATCGATGGGTTCCACCTCACGAGAGTCTTGATGGACGGCGGTAGTAGCCTGAACCTGCTTTATCAGGATACAGTGCGCAAAATGGGCATAGACCCATCAAGGATTAAACCTACAAAGACAACCTTTAAAGGTGTCATCCCAGGAGTAGAAGCCAACTGTACAGGCTCAGTCACACTGGAAGTGGTCTTCGGATCCCCGGATAATTTCCGGAGCGAAGAGTTAATCTTCGACATAGTCCCGTTCCGCAGTGGCTATCACGCTCTGCTCGGACGAACCGCGTTCGCAAAATTCAACGCGGTGCTGCATTACGCATACCTAAAGCTCAAGATGCCAGGCCCTCGCGGAGTCATTACGGTCAATGGGAATACGGAACGCTCCCTCCGAACGGAGGAACATACAACGGCTCTCGCGGCAGAAGTACAGAGTAGCCTTCTAAGGCAATTCTCAAGTCCGGCAGCTAAAAAGCCGGATACATCAAAGCGCGCCCGGAGCAATACTAACCAAGACCACCTGGCGCGATCAGAGCACGCGTAGCAATGCGGCCCCAACCCTCGCCCGTGCATGATCACAAGAATAACACTCCGCGTACATCATTACGCTTTGGAGATACCATGGGCGCAGGGGAAGGGGCTTGATCACAAGGGACCAAGAGTGCGGCTCGACCACACCAGGGGCTCACACGAGCGCCCCCCTTGTTTTTATTTTTATCTTTTCTTCTTTTATGTATACAGGACTCTGTTAACCAGAAGCCCTGTTCGACGGAGAACTTGCCGAACTCATGATGCAAACAGTCAGGGACTAAAGGAGGCCGCGGCAAATATTCAGGTGGTCTCAATTACGAGCATTAAATTCAATTACATACACCAAGTCTGCAGCTCATCCCTGGAGGGGGACATGTTTATTTAGTCCAAATCCCTTGCTTACCGCACTATTTGTATCAGTCCGCTCTACTAGCAGACTTTCTTTCATAAATAATGCAGCACCTTTTTATTGCAATTGCGTTATCTTTTATATATATGTTCATTATATGACATCTTGCACCCGTATATTTTGGTACGGCCGAATACGCCAGGGGCTTCTGTGCCCCACATTATGGTGTGATTAAGTCCGAACACTTTCACAAGTGCGGCACCCCGAACTTATAGCATTATATGAATCGGCTCCGAATCATGTCTTGGGTCAATAGTTGGGTTTGCCCGGCTCCCATGTTTTGGTGCCTTACATTCCGTTCCGTCGGCTAAGGTAGCACTGGGAGAACCACTGCGATTGCGCCCCGGTTGAGCCGGGTTAACGCATCAGTGGAGAAAGCTAAAACTGACCGGCATGATAAGGCGAGAGACTGGTCACTGTTCGAGAGGTTCTTTCCGGTCCTTAAAGACTCATGCCGCTTCGAGCGAAGTTCCGGATGATGTCCGACGAAGGCGTGGATAGCGCCCCGGATTCGGTCTTCCGAATACCAGGGGCTTCGCCGAAATTTAAAATTATAGAATTCTATGGCTAAGTGAGAGTGTTCAAGCATTATAAGTCTGGTTGCCTTGTTCGTCGTGTTGAGCGCCTCCCTAGATGGACCCAAAAATGGGAACAAGAGCCCTCATGTTTATCACCGAACACCCCAGCACTAGTGGCTTGGGGGCCGAAGCCAACGACTTGCCATCTCTCAGATTTCACAAAACGGCCGCACAGAAGGTAATATTTTAAATTAAACAAGCGTTGCTCATGGACCATATAAACGAAGTTTTTAGCGCACAGGATAAACACACAGCGAGTTCACTCAAAAATTACATTCCGGCAGCACTCATCTGCAATATCGCAGGCTCCCTTCAGGACAACTTTATAATACCGGTCCGGCGTGCGATGCTCCTTGCCCGGTGGCGGTGGGTCCGTGAGAAGCTTCTCCGCATCCAGTTTGCCGCATTGCACCTTTATGCGGGCAAGGGCCTGACGAGCGCCTTCAATACAGGCCGAGCGCTTGACTACATCCAGCCTTGGGCATGCATCCACCAGCCGCCGCACGAGGCCAAAGTAGCTTCTAGGCATGGCCTGTCCAGGCCATAGCCGGACTATGAGGCCCTTCATGGCCTCCTCAGCTACCTTGTGGAGTTCGACCAGCTGCTTCAGCTGGTCGCTTGGGGGCACCGGATGGCCGGCCTCAGCATACTGAGACCAGAAGACCTTCTCCGTCGAGCTCCCCTCCTCGCCACGATAGAATGCGGCGGCATCAGACGCACTACGCGGCAGATCTGCAAACACCCCTGGAGAGCTCCGAATACGGGTAAGTATCAGGTAATTCACATTAACATGCCTGCTTTGCATGAAAAATGCCTTACCCGCCGCTATCTTCTTCATGTCCTCAACCTCCTGAAGGGCCTTACGGGCCTCGGCCTTGGCGGACTTGGCACTTTCGAGAGCCGAGGCAAGCTCGGACTCTCGAGTCTTGGAGTCACGCTCCAAACTCTCATGCTTTTCCATGAGAGCCTGGAGCTCTTGCCGAACTTCCGCCACCTGGGCCTCTTGCTTTTCTCGCTCAACCCGTTCCATGGCCGCATTGAGTTCGTCCGCGGACACGGCATCCTTCAGGGCTGCCACCTCGTTAGTGGCCCCTGCAATACACATATTATCCTTGTTAATTTTATTTGCAACCAAAATCCTTTTCTGTAAGGTACTTATTCAAATAGGTGTTACTCACCTTCTTTTTCCTCGAGATGCTTCTTCGCATGGCCGAGCTCTTGCTCGGACCGCTCGAGGTTCTTCTTCAGCACCTCGACCTCCGCCGTTAATGCGGCAGAGGATAGCAGCGCAGCCTGCAAACCCATATTGACATATTTTTAGCAACCCTGCGTATATCTTGTTAGATCCTTAGTCCGGCTTTTCTTTCCGAACACCGAACTAAGCATCAGGGGCTACTGTCTATGCGGTATTACATCACATAATTTTAACTTCTTACCTCAAAGCCTGTTAGAAGGCTGCTGCAGGCTTTGGTCAGCCCGCTCTTGGCGAGCTGAACCTTCTCAGTCACCGCACCCATGATGGTGTGGTGTTCTTCCTTGATGGAAGCGCCTTTAAGCGCCTCCAACAGGTTATCCGGCGCCTCTGGTCGGACGGAGGCTGCCGGCGTCTCGGTCCTGCCCTTCTATTGAAGGGGCCGCTTCCGGACTCTGGAACCACTGCGGGTTCCGAGGTAGAGTCCGGCACAAAGTCCGGGAGGTCACCTGACGGCGCCTCTGGAGCCTCCTCCTGATGGGTCCCCTCTTGGGATCCCACCTCGGCGTCCTCGTCGGCGCGTGGGGTAGAGGCGGTCGGGACGGAATTTACTTCCGACGAGGCCAACGACCTGCTCATCGAGTCAGGAAGATCATCCTTGGCCGGACTACGGACAGAATGCGGCGTTAGAAGGATACTACATGACATGAAAGGTACGGCATATAAATGATCCGAATACTTACGATCCGGCCGGACGCCTGGCCCTTGGAGGCCACTCATCCTCGCCAACGCTGATGTTGGCGAAACTGTCCGGGGGGATAGTTCTCCCCCTCTTGGACCCTTCGGCCGCCCCGATTGGGGAGGCCTTCCTCTTCTTCTCTCCCTCCTCCGGGAGAGAGTACTCCTCCTCCTCGTCTTCAGGGGAGGAGTCCTCGTCGTCGTCAGACGCCTGATTACGGGAACTCTTTCGAGTCCCCGTGGCCACCTTCTTGGCCTTCTTCTCTGGCACCACGTGCGGTGCCGGAACCAGTAGCCCCGCTAAGCGGGCGTCCACTGGATCTTCTGGCATGGGAGCCAGGCTGATGAGCAGCTTGGCCTTCTCCATCCATTCCTGTCAAAGGAAGAGGTAGATTAAAACCTCACTAGAGTCAGTCTAATTACCACAAGTATCCCGTAATGGGGTTGAATCACTTACCTCGTCAGTCGGAGACTGCGAGCTGAATCCGCGGTCTTCGGTCACGGATGTGGGGGCTTCGGCGCCCTTGAACAGCACCCTCCAGGCACCTTCGTGTGTTGTATCGAAGAGCCCGCTTAGCGTCTAGTGCTGTTCCGGATTGAACTCCCACAAATTGAATGCCCCTTCCTGGCATGGGAGAATCCGCCGGAGGAGCATGACTTGGACCACGTCGACGAGCCGGAGCCTATTGCTCACCATCTTCTTGATGCAGGCTCGGAGTCCCGTCACCTCCACCGGACTGCCCCACTGCAAGCCCTTCTCTTTCCAGGAGGTGAGCTGCGTGGGGATTCCAGATCTAAACTCGGGGGCCGCCGCCCATGTGGGTTTGCGCGGCTCGGTGATGTAGAACCATCCCGATTGCCACCCCTTGACGGAATCCACGAAGGTCCCTTCTAGCCAAGGGACGTTGGGCAATTTGCCCAACATGGCGCCTCCGCATTCCGCTTGCGTGCCCTTCACAACCTTCGGCTTGACGTTGAAGGTCTTGAGCCACAGGCCGAAGTGGGGCTGGATGCAGAGGAAGGCCTCGCACACGACGATAAACGCCGAGATGTTGAGGACGAAGTTCGGCGCCAGATCGTGGAAATCCAGGCCGTAGTAAAACATGAGCCCCCGGACAAATGGATGGAGCGAAAAGCCCAGTCCGCGGAGGAAATGGGGGAGGAAGACGACCCTCTCATGAGGCCCTGGGGTAGGGATGAGCTGCCCCTCGTCGGGTAGCCGATGCACAATATCGCTGGAAAGATATTCGGCGTCGCGCAGCTTGGTGATGTCCTCCTCCTTGGCGGTGGAGGCTAACCATTTACCTCCCGCTCCGGACATATTCGGAGAAGGTCGAGGCGAGATGCGCGAGCTTGGGCGTTGGAGCTTGAGTTCGGGGGAAGGATAAGCAAAGGAGGAAGAAGGCGTAGGTGAGAAGGTAAATCCTTATCCCTTATATATAGGCGGACAAAACTATGCGTCCCCCACCGGCCTGGTAAAACTCGCTTATCTCCCAAGCGCCACCATCAATGGCGCGGTTGGGTTACCCACGCACGTATTGATGAGAATCCCGGAATAAGGGGAACACGATCTCTGCTTCGATAGGACGTGCCAAGGAAACCGCTTCGCTAAACGTGCTGAGGTGGTATGGTAATTCAAACAAAGGCTTGGTTGCGGTGTGTTGACACGCCGCGTAATACGTCAGCAGATTGAGCTAAGTGTACATTTTATTCTCTCTATGGTGGAATGTGGAATTTATTTTGCAGAGCCGGACACTATCCTGGCGTTCATTATCTTCTCCGGATTATTCAAGGGAAGAACCCGCCTTGCAATGCCGAACATTATGCACGCCGGACTTATCGTCATTGAAGACCGGTTCAGGGGCTACTGAGGGAGTCCTGGACTAGGGGGTGTCCGGATAGCCGGACTATCAATATCCGCCGGACTCCCAGACTACGAAGATAGAAGATTGAAGACTCCGGCTCGTGTCCGGATGGTACTTTCCTTGGCGTGGAAGGCAAGCTTGGAAATACGGATGTGTAGATCTCCTACCATTGTAACCGACTATGTGTAACCCTAGCCCTCTCCGGTGTCTATATAAACCGGAGGGCTTTAGTCCGTAGGACGAATATACATCTCAACAATCATACCATAGGCTAGCTTCTAGGGTTTAGCCTCCTTGATCTCGTGGTAGATCTACTCTTGTACTACCCATATCATCAATATTAATCAAATAGGACGTAGGGTTTTACCTCCATCGAGAGGGCCCGAACCTGGGTAAAAACATTGTGTCCCTCGTCTCTTGTTACCATCCGCCTAGACGCACAGTTCGGGACCCCCTACCCGAGATCCGCCGGTTTTGACACCGACAAGTGGTCTCCTGGATCTCTTCGTCGGGCGTCGAGGTCCACTCTGCAATTGATTCTGCCAAGACTCTGCTCTGGATCATCGAAGTACTTTCAAACTTCAAACCAAAGCTCGACAGCTCCAAGGCCCATTCCACAATCCTCCCGGTTCCGTCCGGGTTATGCAGTATCCATTGCAACGGGAGGCGGGTGATGACGGTGATCTCGTGCGCTTGGAACTAATGATGCAGCTTCCTTGAGGCCATAAGGAGGCAGAAGAGTAATTTATGCACACCGGAGTACCTTGACCTAGCACCCTGTAGGAGGGAGCTGACAAAGTAAACTGGGTGCTGCATGATCTTCTTCTTCTGCACCACTTCATTTGGTTCCGCAGTCCCTGTCCCACCGACATGAAACCCTGCCGGGGGCCTCACCTTGCCGGTACCAGGCCCTGCTGGGGGAGCTCTAGCTCGCCATCCGCCAGTGTTGCCGTTGCCACTGCCCCTTCGTCGACCTCCCTTTGCACCACTAGCGCGGCGCTGACCAGTTGATTCGTTGCCACTAGATACAGCAGCAGCGGCTCTTGTGGTCTAGGCGCAACTCGTATCAGTGTGGAGGAGAGGTATTTCTCCAAATCCTGCAGCGCTGCTTCGGCCTCAGGGGTCCATTCCATTGGCCCCGCCTTTTTCAAGATTTTGAAAAAGGTAAGGGCATGCTCAACAGACTTGGAGATGAATCTGCTCATGGCGGCAACGCAGGCAGTGAGCCCACGCACATCCTTGATCCGCCTAGGCGCCTCAATCTGCTCAATGGACATGATCTTGTCTAGATTCACCTCGATCCCACACTGTGACACAAAGAACCTGAGAAGTTTGCCGGACGGAACGCCGAAGACACACTTCTCAGGGTTCAGCTTGAGGTTGATCTTGTGCAAATGTGCAAACGTCTCTTCCAAATCTTGTACAAGTGTTGCCTTGTCCTTGGTTTTGACCACTATGTCATCCATAGAAGCTTCCATATTTCTATGTAGCCGGGGCTCAAAACCAATTTGGACTGCTCTTGCAAACGTCGAGCCAGCACTCTTCAACCCGAAAGGCATCCGTAAACAGCAATACGTACCACACGGGGTGATGAATGTTGTCTTCTCTTCATCTTCTCTCGTCATGAAAATCTGGTGGTATCCTGAGTAGGCGTCAAGGAATGATAACAAGTCACACCTGGCCATGGAGTCAACAATCTGGTCAATGCGTGGCAACGGGAAAGGGTCTTTTGGACAGGCCTTATGGATATATGTATAATCAATACACAACCTCCACTTCCCATTTGCCTTGCGCACCACCACCGGATTGGCCAACCATGTTGGATGGAGTACTCCTCTCAACAAGCCTGCCGCTTCCAGCTTCCTGATCTCTTCTGTGATGAAGTCCTGCCTTTCCAAACCCTGCTGCCTGACCTTCTGCTTGACGGGCCGCGCGTGAGGACAGCCAAAAAGATGGTGCTCAATCACCTCCCTGGGAACGCTGGGGATGTCGGATGCTTGCCATGCAAACACATAGACATTCGCTTGCAGGAAAGTGACGAGCGCTTCTTCCTATTTGCTATCGATGGTGGAGCTTATGGTAAGAACCCCTCCCATGCCATCCTCCTTAACTGACACCTTCTTAGTCTCTGGTGATGCAGCTCTGGATTTCTTGCTCTTGCCGGTGGAGCTCTCTGGCACGTCCTCGAAGGGAGCACAACAGTCCGAAGACGTGCTCTTGCCAGACTGGGTGCGAGAGGTCTTGCAAGTCCTCTTCCCTCCCGGGGCTTCGGCGACAGGAGCAAGTGCCTTGGCGGCAGTCGCCGCAACTGCTTCCCGTTAGAGTTGGCCAGCGCAGATCAGCGCGTCCTTCTTGTCGGGGGGGACGGTGATGATGGTCATCGGCCCAGGAATCTTCAGCGTGTTGGAGGTGTAATGTGACGCCGCCATGAACTTGTCTAGTGCCAGGCGGCCGAGGATCCCATTGTAGGGCAAGGGGATCTCGGCTACATCGAAGATAATCTTCTCTGTCCTGTAGTTCAACTCGCCTCCAAACGTCACAGGCAGCGTGAACTTACCCTTCGGCTGACTCCTTGCTGGGTTGACCCCTTGAAACGTGCCCATCTCTTCAAGGTCTGCATCAGGAATCTGCAGGCTTTTGATCACAACAGGCAAGATCAAGTTCAGACTGGCCCCGCCGTCAAGTAGCATCTTCATCACCTTGTGTTATCATTGGCGAAACCAACAACGGCAAACACCCAACCGCAGTTGTGCGATCAGGGTGGTCCTCTGTGTAAAAAATGATAGGCGTGCTGGACAAATTCAGTGGCTTCTGAGCGTTGAATGATGGCTCCGCCGGCGCGATCTCACGTGCCCACTGCTTGAGCTGGTGATGAGAGGTGTGCAGCGAGGTGCCACCGTCGACGCACATGGCCTCCGTAGCTTTCCGAAACTCGTCGTCGCTGGACTCGTCGTCCTTGTCATGATCATCGTCTTCCTGATTCTTGTCGCAGCCCCGGGCGGGCCTCTCTTGCTGGTTATCCTTGCCGCGGCGGCCTCCTTGGTCGCCACGCTTCTTGCCGGATCCTTGAGCACTGTCCTGACCCTTCTCCTTGTCCCGCCTCTCATACTCAGCTCTTTGCTTCTCAGCAAGCAGCTCAACTTGTCGGCAGTTCTTGAGTTCGTGGCCCTTGGTGCGGTGGATCTTGCAGTACTACTTGTCGGAGCTTCCTGGCTTGTCGGCAGCCGCCAAGGCCCGGCAAGAGCCGCACCCGGCAATTTCCTTGCTTGGTTTGTTTGCCTTGGCCTTCTTGGCAGCGCCGGTGTCGTCGGATCCCTCGACGGCAAGCACAACCTTGCCCTTGCCCTTTTGTTGCGGCACCGGCCCTTCTTCGTCGGGGCGACGGTGTCTTCGTCTATGGAGTCGGTTTCTGCACAAGCGTCCTCACCAGGATACTTCCTCCCCTCTTGAGCTCGAGCGCACCTATCGGACAGAAGATAAAGTTCAGTCACATCTTTGACCTTGTTCATCACCAGCTCTTCACGCATCTTGCGGTTCCGCACATTCTGAATGAATGCGCTGTTCACGGTGGCGGGATGAACATCTGGGATGTTGTACTGCACCGGCTGAACCTCTGTATGTACTTGCGCAGGTTTTCACCTTCCTTCTGGGGATGATATGCAAATCACTTGCCTGGGCATGAGCTTGATGGCCCTCGGAGAAGGCGCCAACGAACTCATGACACAAATCCGACCAAGAAGAAATGGAATCCGCCGGCAAGTGCATCAACCATGACATGACATTAGGGTTAATTGCCAACGGGAAGTAATTGGCAAGCACCTTGTCGTCGCGGGCTCCAGGAGCTTGCATCGCAATGGTGTAGATGCTGAGGAACTCCGACAGGTGAGTCTTGTAGTTGTACGTCTCACCAACGTCGGGCTTGAACGTGCGGTGGGAGGGCCACTAGAACTGCCGCAGCTCACGGGTAAAGGCTGGGCAACCCACCTCATAGGGTAGGCCACCATAGCCTCCTGGTGCCGAATGGTGCATAGTGGGCCCTTCCCGCCTATCTGACTGGTGGCGTGCTTCACGCTGGCGTTCAATGGTGGTTCGAACGTCTTCAAGGGCTAGCTCCCGAAGAACTTGGAGCTGATCGCGGCGGGTCTGTGGGTCGGATGACGCTATGGAAATGTTATCACGAGTGTCATCAAGATGGACCGACACACGCTGTAACTGGCGTGGGGGAGGAGAGTGCACCGTGGCTACATCAGCTCCGGCCCTTCCACCACTGGCATGCGGTGGCTCGACAGAGCATCGGCCTAAGGGCCCCGCTGGTCGCGGCTCATCTTTGTTGGCAACGCCGAAGAGGCTCCGGATGGTGGCTCTCCACTGGCCAAGCTTTTCCGCAGCAGGAGGAAAGTCGAGGAGCAGCTCCACGCGCGCCAAAGCTTCTGCTTGCTTGGGCGGCGGCGAAAGCTGCCTGGACTGTGATGCGCTCCGACTTCTAACCACGTTAGAAGGAGCTCGATCACGGCCTTGCCACTGTACGCAATTTTCGCCAGCACTTCGGCATGCATGCTAGCCTCCTTCGTCCCACAAACGATGCGCATGACTATTCCCATGGCGGCGCCCGGGGTCACCAACGTGGTGACGCTGCTCATCGCGCACAACTTGGGAAGAGCGCATCATGGGCGCCGGCGTAGGTGTCTTGGAGGTCGCCGTGCCGCCAGTGGGTGGCACGGCACCGTCCTTGGAGGGCCCCGGGCCGCCTATGGGGGGCCCAGCTCCGTCTTTGGATTTGGCAGCGTGCGGCCCGTTGTCTTGCGCACGAATAACGCCGCTCGCCAGGCTTTGACTGCCAGATTGATATGGGTGTTTACGGGCCACGCCTCGGCTTCCGTCCGCGACCGTCCAGTTACTTGCCTGCACTGGTACGGGCCGTCCGGCTCTGGATGAACCGATCACCGTCATCGTCTTGTTCTTGGGAGCCATGGCTATGAAGAACTGCTAGACTAGCTGCTAGACCGGATTTTCACTACTGCGCCCCCTGCCTGGCGCGCCAAAGATGTCGGTGGAAAACGACACCTATCGGATCACTGGAATCCCTACTACAGTCGGCGGGCGCGAGGTTGTGGAAAGAGCGGGTCTAGGAGTCAGCACACAGATTGTTTACCCTGGTTCAGGGCGCGAGGATGCGTAATACCCTAGTCCTGCTTTGGTTTATATTTGAGTGTTCATGTGTTCCTGAACTAGCTACGGTCGTGACTTGTTCCAAAAGATCTGAATCCTCCCTCAGTATGCCTTGGGCCTCCTTTTATAGTTCAAAGGAGACGCCACAGTGGCACACAAGAGGTGGAAAGGTCTACATTGGCTGAGCTTATCGCCTGACATCATAGGACAAAACGCATTAAATGCGCTACTTAGGTGTCCTCTTGCTTTATCGGGGATGGCAATGAAGCTCATCCCATCCGTCGCCGCTTCGCCTTGAATCGACACGCATCCAGGCCAATGAGGCATGCAGCGCCATGTAAGCTAACAGGCTGCTGAGCTGGTATGGTGGCAGGGTTTTCACGAAGATTTTCATGCCACCACGCAGGTGTCGGCGTTCTGGGAACTGGGGTCCCCAGACTTGCCTGCCTGCGGCGTGCAGCGTGGCTCACCAATGGCCCAGTATGACCCGTCTTCATCAACCCAAGTTCAAGACCCTCGCGAGGGGCCAAGCCTCATGGGGTGGACGACACAAGGCCTCCTGTCACGACCGATTTTCTGGGTAATAAATTTCCAGAAAAGACCGTTGTGCTCATCAGCCCCAGGATTACTGTTAGCTGATGAGGCTCCAACTTGATACAGAAATTCCAAGCAAAATACAAAATATGTAGCACAAGATCATTCTGGCCTGTGAGTACAACAAATGGTTTCTAGTGGTTGATGGCGGAAGCGGTTTGTGGATCATCAGTGTCTATGGGACTCTAATTCCCACAGGAAAAGCTGACCAGGTTAACTCCTATCTTTGCGAGGCTGCTATCTCCATTGCTTAGGTTTCGGGGCTGTCATCGCGTCGCTCCTCTCCTTAACTGGCAAAGACAATAGCCAGGGACAAGCCAGTGAGTACTTTGAATGTACTCGCAAACATTATGAACACAGCTATAATATAACAATGATGTGCTGAAAATATTTTATGCCCAAGACGTCAGTCACAGAAGATAAATAAAACTCTGATGCGTGCAAGCAAGTTAATTATAAAAATGCAATAACATAGTAGTATTAAAATTTATGAAATAAATAACAAGCAATGCCACAGTCGGGCGTCTTAGCGACACCACATAAAGGGCTAAAAAAAATGCCACAGTCGGGCGTCTGAGCGACACCACATAAAGGGCTTTAAAAGAAATGCCACAGTCGGGCGTCTGAGCGACACCACATAAAGGGCTTTAAAAGAAATGCCACAGTCGGGCGTCTGAGC
>NC_041385.1:238888657-238956115 GCF_002162155.2 Triticum dicoccoides
TTTAAAGGAAATGCCACAGTAGGGCGTCTGAGCAACACCACATAAAGGGCTTTAAAAGAGATGCCACAGTCGGGCGTCTGAGCGACACCACATAAAGGGCTTTAAAAGAAATGCCACAGTTGGGCGTCTGAGCGACACCACATAAAGGGCTTTAAACGAAATGCCACAATAGGGCGTCTGAGCAACACCACATAAAGGGCTTTAAAATAAACAATCATAGTGAATATCCCGGAGGTAGAACCATCCCAGAGATACTCGATGATAACAATAATATCATGGGTTAGCCAACAATAATAATAATCATAATTATCACAAGTCACAAGTAGTAGTTCCAGTTCTGGTTAACAGTTTCACCTCCGAAGACCGACACTAAGACCGACACTTGACCCATCCCAGACTGTAATCCTTAACCATGGACACGGCTATTAGAATAGATTTAATCTCTGCAGATGGTGTACTCTTTACCCACGAGTAACGGATTTCTTTAGTCCATCGGGACTAATTCCGTGTACGGTCTTTTTGTTGCAAACACACCTAACTTGCACACACCAGCTTAACTCACACGTGTCTGGAATCACCCACGACACCTATCAAGCAAACTCTAAGTGGGGAGGCTACAACCTCGAGTAGCATGGGATCAAATTTATATCGCGCGCTATAAGGGGTGGCCTCCCCTCTTGGTCCCAACCGGAAACACCCATGCCCCCGGACCAGGTGGCCTGCCTACCAGCTACAACCGGTATCTTCCACCCTGGCCTCTCTGTATGGTGTGTGCTAGAAAGAGGTTGACAACTTACTGGACCGTACTCTACTTGCTGTAGAGACGAGTGGTAGTACGAAAAAAGTATGGGGGTTACTGGAACAAGACTCGATCTACGGTCGACTCAGGAGGTTTTAGTATTCCCTGCATGATTAGCATGACGAATATATTTCAACCAACAGAGTCACCGCTCATATCACCATACCATGCCATACCAGGCATAACCATCCCGACGGAGACCGGCGACAAACTCATGCCTACCAAGGCAGTGGTTTTCCCGGGTTCCTGCCGGTATGCATGCAAGGCACATGAGGATGATTATCATCACAAGTGTGTTTATTTCCAACAGCATGGAAATCAATAACATGCACCCATGCATATGATCATATCACATGAAATAACAAGTTTCTCCAAAGTGAGGTGATGTTATGAACGTGTCATCGAACACACAAAAATATTATGCCGGGGTTCAGAATGCTTGCCTTCAGGTCACGGGAAGGCAGGGTTCATTTCAAACTCTTGAAATATTTCTCCTCTCTTCAAAAATCCTATTTTAGCAATATAAATGAATTAACACACAAAATAAAAACAGCACAAAAAGTTGTTCTGAAATTCTTTCAAATAAATCTTAAAATAAACTAGACAATATTTGAGAGAGGTAGGAAAAAGAATTAATTCATTTGGAGTTATATTTAAAAAGATATAGGCAGTCAAAGATTTGGTCAAAATCTGTTTTTAATAAAAACAGAAAAAGAAAACGTTTCAAGCGAGGTTACGCTTTCGAAGCGGGAGAGACGTACTGCGTTGGATTACGCCTTCACTTAAACACGTGGACGGCGCGGGGTGTCACTGACAGTGGGCCCGCCTGGCCCACTGGTCAGGTTTGACCAGTCGCCGCGCGTCGTCTCCCTCCTTTGCCCGAGCGGGGCGGGGCTCCGGCGATCGTCGCCGGCGACTGGCGGCTCCTCGCGGGGCCCCGAGGGCGGGGATGGATCCGCCACTCCAGGGCGGTCCTCCCGGTGGTTGCCAGGCCGGTGGGGACGGAGGGAGTTGCCGGCGGCGAGCTTCACGGCGGAGGAGGCTTCGATGACAGAGTGATTTTTGGGCTGCGGTGGTCTCCTACCAAAATTGATCGAGGGGCTGCACTCGCGAGAGGAAGGGGGAGTTCTTGTTGAAGAGAACGGAGAGGGGGAAGCCCTGGTGGCGCCGGAATGGACGGGACAGTGGCAGCGGCAGGAGTTGCCGGAGATGAAGAAGACGGCCTCCTCAGGTCGATTGGCTGCCATGGGGAAACCAGGGAGGTGGACTGAGGTTACATGCGTGCTCAGAGGGTCTCGGGGTCCCTTTTTATAGCGTGTCCATGTCGGTTTGCGGCGGCCGGGGATAAGTTCACCGGCGAACCGCCCTACTATGCTGCAGGGCAACGTGGCGGCGACGAGGGCTTCCGGACAAGGCTGCGGATGAGCTTGAGCTGTTCAAGGGGGCAGGTGGCGAGCCGGGGTGGCTTGGGCGGCGCCGACCGCGGCAGAGGCATGCTGCGGTCGCCGGTGTGCCGCCAAAAGCTCTGTCGGCGGCGCTGTAGGCTGCCAGGGTGGCTTGGCGCGTTGCTGTGAGGAGGGTAGTGTGTGGCGAGGTGCTGCAGAGCGGGCCAAAATCCAGGGGGACCAGCGTGTCGGCTCGGCCGCGCGGCTGCAATTGGCACGCTCTGGGCACGTCCAGTGCATGCACAAAAGATGTTTGATGAAATGCGAGGGTGGCCAAAACTGCTAGGGATCAAGTGCAAATCCACAGGTCTGGGTTGGAGACCATTATTAGGCTACTAGACAACATGGTTTGGACAGATGGACAAGTTCATCACACAAACCTATAATCATGCCAAAACTGTTCATGCCCACAGAGTGTTTGACAAAATGCCAGAGGCATCTAGGAAGGTCTTGGAGGGGTCAAAAATTCCATGCTAGTGTCTCCTTGGATGCATGAGAGAGTGGTGAAGTTGGTTTGCAAAAAGGAGAAACTTGCTAGTGCAAGTTTTGCAAAACTACACTTCTGGACAGGGAGTAAATGGCCTCATTACATGGACCAAAAGTGTTCCAAAGAGTGCATTCTCCTGGACTTAGAGGTTTAAAATGGAGGACTACAAGTAGGAGAAAGAATCTAGGGCCAAGGAGTAAGAAAAAATATGGTTATTGTACAAACCATCATGTTAGACCAGAATGAAGATGAGGTTGTTCCACTCAAAATTTTCAAAGAACATCCCTGGATTTTTTCCATATAATGGAATTATATGCTCCTACTGACATCCCATAATTTTGGTGGAGGCTAGAAAGAATTATTAAAAAGGGTTGTAGTGCAAAACTGCCTACTGGACCAGAGAAGAAAAACATGTGTAGCACTCAAAATATGCAATGAATGAACTATATTATTGCATAAAAGTGATTTAGAGGCATCACATGACATCTCCAAATTTTGGTGGAATTTTTAGTTAAATTTATCAAATGGTTGTAGTACAAAAAGGGCTCCAAAACTCAAAACAATTCATTTTAATGAATAAAGCTCAGGGTGGAATAATTTAATGAATAAATCTACTGATTGAGAGATGTTTTTAAATGAGAGGGAAAATAAGTCCAATATGTTTTGGAAGGATTCACTTGGGAAAATTCCTTAATGTTAAAAGGAAAGTTTTGAAATCAACAGAGATATTCTTGCAGGCAAAAATTTTAAACTCTTGGCAAAATTTTAATAACTAAAACCTGGTTAAATTTTGGGGTGTTACACCTCCTCAAGGGCGGCCTCACTAGGCAGGCTCGCGAGGAGGTAGAGAGATCAAGGCGAGGGGTACCTCGTGAGGTGCTCATGACGCAAGCCATGACGATCAAGACTAGGCGGGCGCCAACCTGTGTAGTGTCCTTGTCGGTGTCAAAACCGGCGGATCTCGGGTAGGGGGTCCCGAACTGTGCGTCTAGGCGGATGGTAACAGGAGACAAGGGACACGATGTTTTTACCCAGGTTCGGGCCTTCTCAATGGAGGTAGAACCCTACTCCTGCTTGATTGATATTGATGATATGGGTAGTACAAGAGTGGATCTACCACGTGATCAAGGAGGCTAAAACCCTAGAAGCCAGCCTATGGTATGATTGTTGTAATGGTTGTTTGTTCTACGGACTAAAACCCTCTGGTTTATATAGACACCGGAGAGGGCTAGGGTTACACAGAGTCGGTTACAATTGTAGGAGATCTACATATCCGTATTGCCAAGCTTGCCTTCCACGCCAAGGAAAGTCCCATCCGGACACAGGACGAAGTCTTCAATCTTGTATCTTCATAGTCTTGGAGTCCCGCCGACGATGATAGTTCGGCTATCCGGACACCCCCTAGTCCAGGACTCCCTCAGTAGCCCCCGAACCAGGCTTCAATGACAACAAGTCCAGCGTGTATATTGTCTTCGGCGTTGCAAGGCGGGTTCTCCTCCAAATTCCATGTGCTTGCCAAATAGTGTCTGGCTTCCTTACAAATGTTGCACTCCTTGGCTTCCACGCCCAATAATGGCCCTCTTCCACGTGTCGCACGAATGCGAAAGGCCAGGGTATTTTTTATATTTTACCCCCTAGCTGCGCAAATAATCTGCCTATAAGAGAGGCAAGAATCCAGATCCAAATCACACCATCTTCCTTTCGCGAGTACTCATCGGAGCGCTTCTGACCAAAAATCCATTCTATCATGGACCGTCGACGCGGTTCCTCCTCTCGCGCTCCCAGCCCTCCGCCAGGAGATTGGAGGAGATGTTCAGTTCCGCACAACGAGCTCGTGACGCTCCAACCGGAGGGATTCCTTCCTCCGGCCTTTATGGTCCCGGTTCGAGCCGGGCTGGCCACCTACAAAGGTGGAAAGCAAGCGGAGGCCACCCCTAGTCCCTCCAAAGGAGAGTGGGTGTGCTTCGTCCCTTATCTAATAAGGGGGCTCGGATTTCCCGTACATCCGTTCCTCCGGGGGCTTCTGGAGTTCTACGGACTCCAGGTTCATCACCTCACGCCCGCCTCTATTCTTCACATCACGGGTTTCGTAGCTCTTTGTGAGCTGTTCCTGGGCATCGAGCCCCATTTTGCGCTGTGGAAGAGGCTATTTTGCCTCGTACCCCGCTCTCACGAGGGGTCAATATATCAAGTGGGCGGTGCCGAAATATGGCGCATCGCCGGGACCGGATATCTATCCGGGACCCCAAAGAAGGTGCCCGAAGACTGTCCTTCGGAATGGTTTTATGTGGAAGATGCTCCGCTGCCGGACCCAGTTTGGATCGGCCTCCCGGAGTTCAGCAAGGGTTCTCTGAAGAAATGCCTAAGTTGGCGCCCGCGGAGCCCTCAATAGGAGGAAGACAGGAGCGTCCATTATTTGATGTGCCGGATTAGTTTCCTGGCCCATTCTGGATTGGCCATGATCGGAGTCATGGCCACGTGCATCATGCGAGGGGTGCAGCCGCTCCAATATAGGGCCAACCCCATGTGGGATTTCAACGGGGAGAATGACGCCACCCGTCATGGCCGTAAGGGGCCAGGATCGGCCGCGGATCTGGTGAAAGATCCTGTCCGGCCTGTACAAGGGGGAGAAGGAGGACTTCCCCCAGACGAGCCCATTGAACAGGTTCTCCATGAATAACCCTCGGAGCTGGGTAAGCGGACATTTATTCATCCGACCCATGCTTTCAAAGTTAAGTACCTTACTTTATGATTTTGACACAGGAACTGCGTCGGGATGTGGAGGACATACACAGTCCGGCTCCACAACCCGAGGATCCGGGAAGATCCCTTGATCCGGCTTCCGAAGAGGATCCGGACATAAAGGTGGAGCTAATTGACGGGGTGTTCTACCAACTCAGCATGGACAATGCTCTAGTCGACATTACGGCTGACTACCCCCGCTTATCTCTGGCTTCCCAAGTAATTATGACCGGAGTCCTGAGACCATTATTTTGTCCTTGCGTATTTCTGACCACCGTATACAACGGTGTCTCGTAGGAAGTGCCTTCAAGGCGGGATGCCGGACCTGCAGCGGCTGACCAACAAGGGTCAGTCCGGCCCAGCAGGCGGAAGAGGGGTGCGGTGCGAATCGAAACGTCACCGCAACGGTATAGCTCGTGACTGTTATTTAGGGAAAAAGCTTCCTAGGAGGCGTATAAATGCTCATGACTTTTCCAGGCGAAAGAGCGCTCGCCAGACTGTGCCCGGAGAGGTTGCCAACCAAGCCTCCGCCAACCAGGCTCCACCACCTGGTCCGGAGGGGGAGGGGAGCGCAAGGCGCGAGCCGGGTACTCCTCCAACGGAGGATGCCGACAGGCTGTCCGCCACCAGGTCTGAGGTGGAGAGCACCATGAATCATAGGCGGCGCCGGACAGTTCTGCGTGACGTGTGTTTCTCCCCAGAGGCGTTGAATGCCTTTAACGCAGGAGACGCGCACCTCCATGCCGCCCAAGATGGTTTTAATAGTTGTATGTGCCAGTAGCCCCCGAGACTTAAAGTAGTTAAAATAACTGATTTAAGGCTCATTTAATATGCAGGATCTGACGGAGAAGAATACCCGATTGTCCCAGGAGCTACAAGAGTGCAAAGCCCAACCCGAGGTCGCACTAGCTGCCGCAGGAGGAGACACAGAGACCCCCTCCGGTAACACATTATTTCAAAAAGATAAGCGGTGTGCGGCGTGTGTATAAATCTAACAATGATATTGCAGATGTTGCCGGACTTGATCCGGACAAGCAACAGCTACTGCGCCAGCTGAAGGCCGATGAGAGGGTGCTTATGAAGGTGCAGCAGGAGAGGAAGAAACTCAAGGATGCCCACACCCAGCTTGGAGAAGAGCTGAAATGTGTTCGGGCCGAGCTGTCTGGCTCTGTGAAGGAGAATCAGCGTCTTCGTCACGGCATCTATAGTAAGTGCTTGAGCGAACTCTTTTGAAAAGAAGAGTTCGGCGAGGAAGTTAATTGACAGAAATATGTCTATAGGTGTGCTCACAGGTCGCCCTGCGGAGGAAATGCCCGGTTCAACGGGTGACCAACTTCCCGAGCTAGTGCAACTGCTCGAACGTGTTCGGCAGGCGATGATTGGCGTCGTCCAGGCCCTATGGCCATCCGTCTCCCTACCCGAGGGCCTTGGAGAGCTTGCGGAGAAGTTTCAGGGAGCATGGCAGCGCTTCCGTTTATGGAAGATATCGGCCTGCCGTCAAGGTGCCAGGGAGGCCTGGGCCATGGTGAAGACGCGGTACAAGAAGGCGGATCCAAACCACATGGCCGAGGTCGGACCTGTGGGGCCCGATGGGAAGGAGATCCCTGTGAGCTTAGTGTACGGCCAAGTAGAGTTGGCCGCTAAGTATTCCCAATGGGACTGTGAATTAGACAGCCTGTTAGACGTGATTAAGGAGGAGTACAGTTAGTCGATTTGACAATGTATTTAAAATGACATGTAAAATGCCTTCTAGCCGGATTGTAGATCGTTTGTCTTTGCCGACCTTTTTGCTTCAACCGCGGGACCCTAGAGTCCGGAGTGTGTTCGAATACCTTCTCGGTTATGAAAAAACCGGGGCATGCATGGAGACCAGGCGTAGGGGTCATTAGTGCTTTATCAGACAAGTGCCCAACTAGTTATGTTATATTACATGGTTAGTAAGAAACATCTTCCAGGGAGAATAGTTCCGTTAAGGGTTCCTTTCCCTGGGAGGCATGCCCTAAAGTGCATGTCCGGACTGCAAAAAGAGCAGGAAAACATCTGGGGGCAGATAAATAAATAGGTAAAAGATCATCTTTCAAGTCACTGACTGAATATTCCCTTAAGAACGCTAGCTTTCGGCTTCACCCAGTCTGAGGTACACATCCGGCTGATCCAGCAGTAACAATCGCAGAGGTGCTCCCTTTACCTCCTAGCCGAACAATCGGGAACGTAGGGGTAAGCACAGGAGCCAGGCAACCCAGCTTGGCCAAAACTTAAGTCATATCGATGCATATAATGGTGAATAAAAGGTACATGTGGAAGTTTGACACATGTGTTGGGCATGAAGCCCGTATAAGTAAGCTTCTGTTAAAGAAGCCCCCAGGTATAATGAGTGCGGGTAGCACATCAAGTGTGTGCGAACAATGTGAAAATCGGCCCTCAAGGGCTTTATGAAAAAAGTGGGATAAAAGAGAGAGACAAAAGGCAGCTGAAGTATAAAATGTGGACGGGGGAAGGAGACGAACTCTGAGTCCCGCGCTAGGCGTAGAATCTTCGGAGGCGGGCTGTGTTCCATGGGTTTGGCTCGAGTCGGTTGTCCGATGCGTTTCGTAGACGGTATGCTCCACCGTTGAGGACTTGGTCGATGATGAAGGGACCTTCCCATTTGGGCTTGAGTTTGTCCTTTTTCTTGTCCGGCAGGCGTAGAACTAGTTCGCCAACATTGTAAGTTTTAGCCCGTACTTCTCTGCTTTGATATCTTCGAGCCTGCTGCTGATAGAATGCGGAACGAGCCTTTGCCACGTCGCACTCCTCCTCTAATGCGTCCAAGCTGTTCTGCCGATCCAACTCCGCTTCTCTTTCTTTGTACATGCGCACTCGAGGTGAGTCATGAATTATGTCGCAGGGCAAAACTGGCTCTGCGCCGTATACCATAAAGAATGGTGTGAATCCGGTAGTACGGTTTGGCGTGGTCCGCAGCCCCCAGAGTACGGAGTCGAGCTCCTCTACCCAGTGCGTGTTAGATTCCGTAAGGGACCGCACTAGTCTGGGTTTGATGCCGCTCATTATTAGACCATTTGCTCGTTCAACTTGACCGTTGGTTTGAGGATGATAGACTGAAGCGTAGTCGAGCTTAATGCCCATGTTTTTGCACAAGAGTTTAACCTCGTCGGCCGTGAAGTTCGTGCCGTTATCGGTGATGATGCTGTGGGGATGCCATATCGGTGAACTACCCCGGATATGAAGTCTATCACTGGTCCGAATTCGGCCGTTTTAACTGGCTTGGCCTCCATCCATTTGGTGAATTTGTCCACCATGACCAATAGGTACTTTTGCTTGTGGGTTCCCCCTTTAAGGGGTCCGACCATGTGAAGCCCCCAGATCGTAAACGGCCAGGTAATGGGTATAGTTTTGAGGGCGGTCGGTGGCATGTGGCTCTGATTAGCAAAGCGCTGACAGCCGACGCATCGTTGGACTAAGTCCTGAGCATCTGCCCGGGCCGTCGGCCAATAAAATCCTGTACGGAAGGCCTTGCCTACAAGGGCCCGGGCTGCAGCGTGGTGTCCGCCTAGTCCGGCGTGAATTTCAGCCAGAAGGTTTCGCCCTTCCTCTTCGGAGATGCACCTTTGAAGGACTCCGGTTGTGCTTTTCTTATAAAGTTCTCCCTCATGGACCTTGCAGGCTTTAGATCGCCGAACTATGCAGCGGGCCTCATTTTGGTCTTCGAGAAGTTCCTGCCTGCTTAAGTAGGCTAGGAATGGTTCTGTCCACGGGGCAATTACCGCCATTATTTCGTGGGCTGAAGGTGTTATTTCATCGGCTGAGCCGCCGATTATGTCAGATTGTTCTGTGTTGGGTGGTGCGGTTGCTTCCGGGTTGTTATTTCCGGACTCCTCTTCCCATAGTACGGATGGCTTGAAGAGCCGCTCTAGGAAGATATTTGGAGGGACAGCGTCGCGTTTTGCGCCGATGCGTGCCAACACGTCAGCTGCTTGGTTATTATCCCGGGCTACGTGGTGGAATTCGAGTCCTTCGAACCGAGCTGACATTTTGAGGACAGTGTTACAATAGGCTGCCATTTTCGGATCCTTGGCGTCAAAGTCTCCATTTACTTGGGATATTGCAAGGTTTGAATCCCCGCTCACCTCTAGGCGTTGAATGCCCATGGAGATTGCCATCCGGAGACCATGTAGGAGGGCCTCGTATTCGGCTACATTGTTGGAGTTCGTGTACATTATCTGAAGTACTTATTGGACTGTGTCTCCGGTTGGGGACGTCAATACGACGCCAGCCCCCAAGCCAGCCAACATTTTGGAGCAGTCGAAATGCATAATCCAATTGGAGTATGCGCCGTACTCTTTAGGGAGTTCGGCTTCGGTCCATTCAACGATGAAGTCCACTAAAACTTGCGACTTTATAGCTCACCGTGGTTTATAGGTTATGTCGAATGGTAAGAGCTCGATGGCCCATTTCGCAGTCCTGCCCGTCGTGTCGCGGTTGTTTATAATGTCGTTGAGGGGTACTTCAGAGGCCACTGTTATTAAACACTCTTGAAAGTAGTGTCGCAGCTTCCAGGATGCCATGAACACCGCATATGCTATCTTTTGATAATGCGGGTACCGGGATTTGCATGGAGTTAAGACAGTGGATACGTTGTACACTGGTTTTTGAAGAGGGAATTTGTGTCCTTCTGTTTCTCGTTCGACGATGAGTACCGCGCTGACAACTTGATGTGTTGCCGCGATATATAATAACATTGGTTCGCCCAGGTTGGGCGCGGCCAGGACCGGATTTGTTGCCAGTATGGCCATTATTTCTTCGAGTCCGGCCGTGGCAGCATCCGTCCACTCGAAGTGTTCGGTGCGCCTGAGGAGGCGATAGAGGGGCAATGCATTTTCTCCCAAACAGGAGATAAAGCGGCTCAGAGCCGCCACACATCCAGTCATTTTTTGTATTTGTTTGAGGTCTTTTGGAATATCCAGCTGTGACAGAGCTCGGATCTTGGCTGGGTTTGCTTCAATTCCTCTACCGGATACAATGAGGCTCGGGAGCTTCCCGGCTGGTACGCTGAAAATGCATTTTTCCGGGTTCAGCTTTATGTCATATGCTCGGAGGTTATCGAATGTGAGCCTCAAATCGTCTACTAGAGTTTCGACGTGTTTGGTCTTGACGACCACGTCGTCTACGTATGCCTCTACTATTTTTCCGATCTGGGTAGCCATACATGTCTGAATCATGCGCTGATATGTTGCGCCGGCGTTTTTGAGTCCGAAGGGCATCGCGTTGAAGCAGAATTGTCCATATGGAGTAATGAATGCCGTTGCGGCTTGGTCTGCCTCCGCCATCTTGATTTGATGGTAGCCGGAGTATGCGTCGAGGAAGCACAATGAATCATGCCCTGCAGTAGCATCGATTATTTGATCGATGCCGGGAAGGGGGAAAGGATCCTTCGGACAAGCCTTATTGAGGTCTTTAAAATCGACATATAGGCGCCAGGATTTGTCCTTCTTTGGTACCATTACCAGGTTTGCTAGCCAGTCTGTATGTTTGATGTCTCTGATGAATCCGGCTTCCAATAGTTTGGCTAGCTCCTCTCCCATTGCCTGTCTATTGGGTTCGGAAAATCGCCGAAGAGCCTGTTTGACTGGCTTGAATCCTTTTAGGATGTTTAGGCTGTGTTCTGCCAATCTGCGTGGGATTCCTGGCATATCTGAAGGGTGCCAGGCAAAGATGTCCCAATTCTCTCGAAGGAATTCTCGTAGTGCGGCGTCTACATCAGGGTTTAACTGTGCCCCAATGGAGGCCGTCTTTGTTGGGTCTGTTGGATGGACCTGGAATTTGACTATTTCGTCCGCTGGTTTAAAAGAGGTGGACTTGGACCTCTTATCAAGTATAACATCATCCCTGTTTACCGTGGAGCGCAGCGCCGTGAGCTCCTCCGCCGCTAAGGCTTCGGATAGTGCCTCTAGGGCTAGTGCGGCTGTCTTGTTTTCGGCGCTTTGTGCTATGTCCGGATCACTGACAAGAGTAATTATTCCACTGGGCCCGGGCATCTTAAGCTTCATGTACCCGTAATGGGGTATGGCTTGAAAAATTGTGAATGCCTCTCGTCCTAATATAGCGTGATATCCGCTGCTGAACGGGGCCACTTGGAATGTGACCTCCTCGGACCTGTAATTGTCCGGCGAGCCGAACACCACATCAAGTGTGATTTTTCCTGTGCAGCGTGCTTCCCGGCTAGGGATTATTCCTCTAAAGGTTGTGCTGCTTCGCTCAATGCGGCTCCAGTCTATTTCCATTTTTTGAAGGGCTTCCTCGCAGATGAGGTTTAATCCGCTGGCGCCATCCATGAGTACCTTGGTAAGACGAAAGCCGTCCACTATTGGACTGAGGACCAATGCGGCTGGTGCTCGGGCTGTTCAGAATTTAGGTTCGTCGCTGGTGTTGAAGGTGATGGCCGTGTCGCTCCATGGATTTGTCTTTGCTACTTGGTAGACTTCGGCAAGGCTGCAGATTGTTCGTTTCCGCATATTATTTGATGCAAAAGTCTCGAAGACTGTTGACACCGTACTGGTACTGTTGGAGTGGTTCTCCGGGGCTAGCAGCTCTCCGCCACTTTTGGCCACCTGCCGCAGTATCCAACATGCTCGAAGGCTATGTGTTGGAGTGGCGCCTTCTGTACTGTGAATTTTACAGGGTCCGCTGAGCCATCCCTCCAGTACGGTTCCGTGCCCTTTATGGGGTTTTTGCTTTTTGGTTTTTGTACCTGGTGCCTGAGCATGATGCACCCTTTTGTTTTGGACTAGGGTTGTATTCGGAGCCGGATTGTCCCAAAACTTAGTTTCGGTTTTCCCGAAACTCTCCATCGCACAGTACTTTCGTACTATGGACGCCAGGTCGGCGAGGCGTGTAATTTCCCAACAACTTACGGCGTTCAAGATTCCCTTGTCTGTGCAATTATAGCAGAAAATTGAAATTGCGTTTTCCTCAAGGCAGTCTTTTATCCTGTCCAAAACCAGGAGGAATCTGGCCCAATAATGATGTACTATTTCGGCGGGCTCTTGCCGGATTTGAGATAGATCGCATATGTTTGGATGGGTGGGTGGAATTGAGTCCGGAACCCTGCCCATCTCGAGGCTCAAGGGCCAAAAAGTTTCCGAATTTGCAATCTTGGATTGCTGGACGTTGTCCAACGAGTCTGGTCGGATGCTTGACTTTAGGTTCAGTGCTTGATCGACGTCCATCCCTCCGAGGGAATCCGGCATGGAGGGTTCGGGAGTCTGGACATAACTAGTTTTTAATCAGAAGAAGAGTCGCCGCATTGTTCCTCTACCACCGCAACATGGTGGGTAACCTAGGGAGAGTTAATCTCTCTCAAATTGGTTTTAAGCCCAATCTGATTGTAGTCTGTAGCGACTCCCAGGGCGGCGATGCGATCCAAGAGCTCGTTTATGGATGAGAGCTCTATTGGATCCAGCTGCTCGGCGAATTCCGAGTTGACGTGAAGATTGCTTTTGATGACCCGAGAGGTCATCGTCGAAGCGGTGGCCGAACAGGCGGTCATGAGAAAACCACCTAGCCGGATAGTCTGGCCGGCGGCCAAGGCTCCTTTGGTGATGATACCGTCTCTAAAGACGGGAAGAGGCATCCTTCCTGATCGTGACGGCACAGAGGAACTCTCAATGAAAGCACCAATGTCGGTGTCAAAACCAGCGGATCTCGGGTAGGGGGTCCCGAACTGTGCGTCTAGGCGGATGGTAACATGAGACAAGGGACACGATGTTTTTACCCAGGTTCGGGCCCTCTCGATGAAGGTAAAACCCTACTCCTGCTTGATTGATATTGATGATATGGGTCGTACAAGAGTGGATCTACCACGAGATCAAGGAGGCTAAAACCCTAGAAGCTAGCCTATGGTATGATTGTTGTAATGGTTGTTTGTTCTACGGAGTAAAACCCTCCGGTTTATATAGACACCGGAGAGGGCTAGGGTTACACAGAGTCGGTTACAATGGTAGGAGATCTACATATCCGTATTGCCAAGCTTGCCTTACACGCCAAGGAAAGTCCCATCCGGACACGGGACGAAGTCTTCAATCTTGTATCTTCATAGTCTTGGAGTCCGGCCGACGCTGATAGTCCGGCTATCCGGACAGCCCCTATTCCAGGACTCCCTTAGTCGTTGTTTCCTTTTTGGTGCAAAGGGGGCAAGTGCAGGCGCGGAGTACCGAGGCATCAAGCAAAGGTTTCCATATCAATGCAACGAGACCAAGACCAACAGGACGGCAGGATGGAGGTCACCGTGGAGCCCAAGATGGCGTCATCACCAGTGCCTTTGGCAGTCGAAGACCACCTTTAGTCAGGATAGCTTGTACTAGCTATGCCCTTAGAAAATGGCCATTGTTGGCTTCCTTCCCGCTCAATATTTGGGAAGAGGACTAGAGCCTCTATAAATAGAGATAGCCACCACAATAGGAGGGATCAAATCCTTTCTAAGTAGAGCACCTCACCACCACGAGGTTGTTCTTCCTCTCTACTGTTCATCATCATCCCAAGAGGCAATCCACCACACCACACACTAGATTAGGGTATTACACCACAACGGTGGCCCGAACCAGTATAAACCTTGTGTCTCTTGTGTTGTTCATCATGCTAGCTTAGAATCGTGGTGAGGCTGTGGGCATGTTTTGGTAGGGAGAAGATCTCCGTGCGTACCTCAGAGTTCAACCCTTAAGGGTTTTGCCAGATCCCGATATCCGACATTTGGCGCGCCAGTTAGGGGTGCACCAAAATCTTTTCTATGCTGATCTGCGTCCCATCGCTTCGTCGCATCCATGGCAGACGCTCACCGAGCTCGCGCCGGGCTGCTCTCGCCGCCCGTGTTTCCCAGACGGCTCTCGTCTGCGGGCCTCCTCGTTGTTCTGCATCGCCTGCCGCCAACGCTGCCACTGGCCTGGCGGGAAACAAGCAGCAAGCATCTTCGCTGCACCCCTCGGTGCGGCGGGAAGGCCGCACCGCCACTCTGTCGCTGACCCCAGCTGGTTCATCGTCACACGCTCATCGTGCTCCCACGGATGCGCAGGCCGCGTGGCTCCTGGCACGTGAGCTCCTGCACTACCTCCCCGTCTACGACCTCTATGAGGAGTGGCTTGCTCGCATCACCGAGTTCGTTAGTGCCGCATGGGGCTCCTGTGCCGTCTCTCTCGCTGGCTCGCCCTCCGTCATGCATGGGCGATGCGGGTCAGGGAGTGCCTCCGCCACCTCCTCCCCAAGAAGGCGCCCTGGATCCAAGGTGCGCGGCCCCTAGATGTGACCCACCACGTCCTTCACCTGCGCGGCAAGAAAAGAGCTGCCAAGAAATTCCTCGGCCTCAAGAAGGCGCTCACGTGCTCCCTGCACCTACACGGCAAGACCGCAACCCTGCACCAGCATGCCAAGACCCCGTGCTGCCCTTGGCGGCGGCACACGGGAACCAACAAGAGCAGGCCCTACATCTGCAAAAGGCTCCGGTGGCTACAACATGTTGCCATGCCGTCACCTCCAAGCTGCGTAGCGTCGCTTGGCCCGACAAGTTCAAGCCGGACCTTCCTCCTCACTGTGACAGTACTGCCGACCCCGTGGAGTTCCTGCAGCTCTACGACCTGGGCATCGAGGCGGCCAACAGAGACGAAAAGGTCATGGCGAACTGGTCTCCCATGGCGCTCAAGGATGGTGCCCGCACCTGGCTCTTGAACCTGCCACCCGGCTCGATCTCATCTTGGGACGAGATGCGTAGCCGCTTCATCGCCAACTTCTAGGGCACTCGCGACCGCCCTTCGGCCATGGGTGACCTGCACTGCATCAAGCAGCATCCTGGAGAGACCCTGTAGAAGTACATCCAACGTTTCAACAGCGCTCGCCTGAAGATCCCCAAGGCGACGGACGAGGCCATCATCTCAGCATTTTCTTATGGTGTACGCAATGTCAAGATGAAGGAGGAGCTCGCCATCTACGAGGATCTATGCACATCTTTGGAGCTGTTCAACCTAGCGACCCAGTGCGCAAGAGCTAAGGAAGGACGCCTCTCCCTCCTCGAGCTTCCAGCTGCTGACCCAGAAGAGAAGAAGGCCAAGATCAAGGACATGAAGCGCAAAGGAGCAGCCGTGCTCGCAGCAGAACCAGACACAAAGCACGGCAGGGACCAGCCAGAGTCATCCAAGGGTAGCCGATTCTGTGCCTACCACAACCTCTACACCCACAAGACCAACGAATGCCAGGAGCTCAGAGCCGTTCGAGAAGGACACATCAGTCGACGCCGCGAGCGCAATGACCGGGGCTACGGCCGAGGAGGAGGAAGAGGCGGAGGATGATGGGACGATCAAGGCCCTCGCCAGGAGTGGCGTGACCGACCTCGCGAGGATCGCTGACAGGACCAGCCTCGTGAGGGAGCCTAGAGGGATCCGCCTCACGAGGACCGCCCGCAGGGCAACGCAGGCCTTCCTCCTCTACCGCCACCGCCAGGAAGGAATGATGACCACCACTAGGAAGACGGGGCTGGGGGCCTCCAGGAGCCACGTGCTATCACTTGCATCTTGGGCAGTGCCCAGGCCCCAGCCTCTCAGGGCATCTTCAAGCAGTTTACTCACGAGGTGAATGCAGTCCTCCCCAAGCTCGAGGCCATGCGCCCTCTCAGGTGGTCCAAGTGCGCCATCACTTTCAGCTCAGCAGATCAACTCAAGTGTGTGGCTACTGCAGGCGTCCTCCCGATGCTTTTTTCCCCAGTCATCAGCAACATGCAAGTTACCAGGACCCACATCGATGGCAGCACAGGGCTCAACGTTCTATCCGTCGAGATGTTCAACAACCTTCAAGTGCCATATGATCAACTTCAGCTTACCAAGACTTTCTCAGGAGTTACTGATGGCTCCACCACCCCGATAGGGCAGGTCCGCCTCCCTGTCACTTTCGGACAACGCAACAACTACCACACCGAGCTCATCGACTTCGACGTCACCCACATTCGCCTGCCATACAATACCATCCTCGGGTTTCCGGCCCTGGCCAAGTTCATGGCGGTGACCCACCATGGCTACAATGTCCTCAAGATGCCAGGAAGTGGTGGAATCATCACAGTCCCCTACGAAGAGAAGGATGCGGTGTGCTCGCTCGAGCGCGCCTTCCAAGCTGCATCAATCGAGGACCCAGACAGCAAGGGCGAGAACCCTCCTGAGGCAGTCCCCGAGAAGAAGAAGACATTGCCCAGCTGAAGGCCTCAGGAGGTTGGCATCTCAGGAGGTGTTGCATCAGGATTCGCGCCCGTGCAAGGGGCGCCTCCCTCCATCGCATAGGAAGGCGCGCCCGGTGCCCTCCTCGGGCAGGGCTCGGGGGCTCTCTTCTGGAGGGCCTCAGACTTTGCCAAGATCATGAGGGAGGCGCTCGGGCACCACTTGGAGGCATACTTCACAGCATGTTTCCCTCAGGAAGGCATGGGGCGTAGAAAGCCCAACCCTCCAGAGTTCATCACCAAGGCCGCACAGGAGCTTTAGGAAGCAAGAGCCATGCACGGCGATCGTCGTTTGCCTGGCGTAGCTCCCCATCCAGGTGAGGATGGCGGGCTGTGCGTCTGCATCGATTTCCCAGGGCTCAACCGAGCCGCGTCTCAGGAGGGCCTCTGGCCCTCGCGCATGGGACGTTGCGAGGGTCCCGCCGCACACCTACGTTCGCATGCACTTTGGCCTGCCGAACGTGGCTGCTACTCACCAGCTGAAAGGACCACAATGTCGCCTAGAGGGGGGTGAATAGGCGTTTTAAAATCTTATACGGATTTGGCTATATCCTAAGGCAGAAATAAACTAAGAGGACACTTTTCAAGCACAAATCCTAAATATACCAGGCTAACTAACTGCACCAACAACTTAGGATAAACAAGATGAGAACAACGAGGATATGAGTAAGCACAAGTAAGTTACACAAACTTATTCAATGTATATCACAAGATATATAAATGAATAATACACACAACCACAAGTAAGCAATATAGGCTTACACAAATTGTATCACAATATATGGAATTGAATGATACAATGAAACTCAAGTAAGCACTACAAGCTTACACAAGTTATGTCACAAGATATGGAAATGAATGTTACAAGCTAGCAATTCACACTAAGCACATGATAGACCAATAGTAGCAAGTATGAATTGCGGACTATAAAGTGTTGGCCTAGATAATCTCTATGATATGGTAACCAACACAATATAATGAGGACAACAAGATATAGTGAATGCAAGGTCAAGAGACCAAAGTAAACCACAAGTAGTGGCTAGGGTTAGAATTAACCGAAGACACGGAGACGAGGATGTATCCCGATGTTCACTTCCTTGGAGGGAAGCTAGTCACCGTTAGAGAGGTGGATGTTACCACGAAGGCACACCAACGCCACGAAGGATCGCCCTATTCTCCTTGAGATATCACCACGAAGGCGATTCTCAACCACTAGTGGTAGACCTTGAGGCGGCCTCCAAACCTTCACAAACTTTCCGGGGGACAAATCACAAGTTGATTCCTCACGGGAGCACTCCTACCGCCTAGGAGTCTCCAACCTCCAAGAGTAACAAGATCAAGGGGGAAATGCTCAAGACTTGCTCAAATCACGAATTGCTTTGGTCACAAGAGGGAGAGGGAGAGGATCTATCTTTTGATTGGAACAACTCTCAAGAACACTCACTAATCTCTCCGGGATCTAAGATTTGGTGTAGGAGAAGTGAGAGGGAGCCACTTGTGTTCTTGGAACGATTTGGGATGAAGTGCTCAACCCTCCCCCAGAGTGGGAGAGGGATATTTATAACCCCAAAGAAAATAGAGCCGTTTCCCTCAGTTGTTGACCTGCCCGGATGATTTGGACGCATACCCGGATGATCCGGGCAATGCCCGGATGATCCGGGAAGGTCAATATACAATGTGGTGAAGTAGATACCCAGATGTCCGGGGACATAGCCGGATGATCCGGGCAATTCCCGGATGATCCGGGTGGGTAGCCGGATGATCCGGCTAGCGGAATAAGCTACTGTGATGAATTTTACGAATAACCCGGATGATCAGGGCAGGAACCCGGATGATCAGGGCAGGAACCCGGATGATCCGGGCAAAGCCCGGATGATATGGGAGAGGACCCGGATGATCCGGCCAAACGAAACTGCTGCAGCCTAGAAACTGAAACAGGCACAACTTTTACATCCGGACTCCGATTTTGATGATCTTGGGCTCGTTTTGAAGCTATGAAAAAAACCCAGGTCCTCACATAGAGAACCACCCAAGATGAACCAAAATGGAGGATGCAAAATATGCAAAGGTTTTATCATGTATTTGGGTAACCTATTTGGCTTTGGATTTTCTTTGGTATATAGGATATGAGTGGAATTGTGTAGAGAAGATGTTGACTTGAGCAAATCTATCACGAACCCCTTTGATCCTCTCTTAATAGTGCAGGATCCCTATAACTCAAGAATCATAAAAGGTCTACACTACATAGCTATCAAGAATCCATTCTTGAGTGTATGTGCTCCTTCGGTGTTCATCACTCCACAACACTAACGTCGAAGGAACTAATACCTTTGACTCGAGCCTTTCACTAGAGCTTGAAGTTGAAGTTTCTTCTTGGATCAAGTTGAATGGCAAGACATTGGTGAACTCTTCAAGTATCTCCCCCATACACAATGTGGGAAGCTTTGCTTTGTATTTATCTTCATGTGTCCATCATGTCATCATCCACAAGCTTCAAGCATGTAATCCTTCGGGATAGTTATCTTGAACTTGCCCTTGTCAACCATGATCATCAACACTTGATGTCATCCTCTCATAGACACTTGAAATCTCTCTCTCGATGCAAGCCCATGAGAATCTCCTCTCAAAAACATAGGCAACACATAGTATGGGTTAGTACACAAAGCGCAATTAACAAATTCTTACCATACCACAAGATCTCACGTGGCACATGATTTGCGCTTGTGTGTTGACCATCTTTGAATTCAATCTTAGATCTTCATCTTGGTCAACCTTAATCTTTGCTCCATGATTAATCGATGCACAACTACATGTATATGGCATTCATTCCGAATCCATTCAATATCCTTCTTGCATCACCCATGGAACAAACCTTCCTATATAACTTGATGTCATTGTTTCTTCATAGGGATTGTCATTCATTATCAAGTCTCAATGCATATATAGATGTTGATGGATTTCATCCACCAATTCATCCAATATTCTTCATGCATTGCAAATGGAACTTTCCTTCAAATGTATATCTCAGTGCAAACATTAGTCCATTAGGATTGTCATTTAATTACCAAAACCACACATGGGGACTACATGTACTTTCAATCTCCCCCATTTTGGTAATTGATGACAATCTCTACAAGAGAGTTTATATAATGAATTTTTAAACAAGCATGAAATTTATCCAAGGATAAATTGTATATTTGGGATGGTTGTAGTATCATCAATACACTACACAAGCATTTGATGATAGTACACCCATAGTATATAGAGCAAACTCCCCCATAATATATGAATTTTTGAATGAACTTTGAATGTCATTGCATATATTGGTTGACATAAACTAGGAGAACATTTCTCTATATACAAGACTCATCCAGGCAATAAGAATATATAACAAGGGTAGATATGCATGAGTGACAACAAGAACTAGAAAAGATATTTATCTTAAACCCTCTAAACTTCTCCCCCATTGGCAACAAATGCCAAAATGGAAGACAAAACATCTAGCAGACCAATATAGTATGAGTTCCTCCTTGATGTGTGCATATAACAAAATGTGAGTGAAAACAAATGCACATATTCAATGATGAAAAATTAAAGGAGCTCGAAATCTATAGAATGCAATCAGATACGAAGATATGAACTTTTTCATGTATAAAAATTTCTAAGTGGCCTATAATAATCATGATATGTATCCACAAAGAAACTCGTATACACAAAAAGAAAGGTTGCAATTGATAAGAACATGATATCCACAAGTGAATCCACTATTATACAACTTGTGCCTAGTCATAATAGCAAGGCACATGGCACAAAGCACATGGCACAAATTGATCTCATTTGCATAACACAAAGTGAAGCAAGCAATCAAAAGATCCGATGAGCCAAAAGGATAAATGAATACTACGATTTGGGAAGAGGAGTGTTCTAAGGAAAATAGAGAAGCTCCCCATGATTTGTGCACTATTTAGAATTTTTGTATTTGGATACAAGTGCACAAAATAGGATCATCACTCCCCCAAAATCAATAGGAACACAAAACAATTGCAAGCAAGCATAGATAAGAAAAGAAGCCTAGCATTTGCAACAAACATATGGTTGAGCAACATATAAATGAGGCAACCTAAGAATAGGCACAACCAAAATGATATGTGTGAGTCACGTCAAAGCACTTGAGAAGACTAGTATAAGGATGAGAATTAAGCATCAACATAGTCTTGAGTAAATGAGATACAAGGTGCAAGACATGTCCTTCCCACACACACGAAATTAAGAAGGTCACACACACATCAAGCAAATGGGTTCACAAGCTCACTAGTAGCAAATTAAAAATCAAAGCTTGTGACAACCAATGATGAAGATAGGAAATAATAGGCTTGTCAAGACAAGCACGAGGAAAACAATCTTCACCAAACATGAGTGCACTAAGATGAAAAGAGGTAAGACACGCACTCATACAACAAATGCTTCCACGGAGCCACCAAAGATATAAAAAGAGAATGAAACGGTGGACATGAAAGAATAGGGATATCAACTAGGGATGTAACTTGGCTCACGTGTATAAGATTCTAGGTAGATGACAATCATGATGATATACATCCACAAAGAAGGGTGTACACATGAAATAGTTACAAAAGGAAAGAATAAGATATCCAAACGGGAGACATAAAATATACCAATGAGATCTTTGCTTGAAAGTATAGCACATGGCTTAATGTAATCTTATCGTATATTAATGAACTCCAAACACACAACCATCAAAGACATCACAACTAGCAACAAGAGATCATTGTTGCGATTCTTTGAGAAAGGAAACAAGTATGACAAGAACGAGTCAAGAAATTCATGCCATGATGCAACATACACAAGGTTAAATGCAAGAAGTGTATGCATGAAGTAGATACTTGTTACCAAGATAGCATTGGAATGATGTAGTAGGTAATGGTTCGAGCTTGGCTCTAATTTCCTCATAGTGCCACCACTTTCATGAATAAGCCAAGCACCCAATGATTCTCAAATGTACCTAAAACAATTTAAGTACAATATGGTCCCCAAACTTATTGGGTCCAAAGTAGTTAGCATAACTACAAAACATAGGGTAAAATCACTTAAAATATGTGCATATCGATATGAATTTGAATATCATGCACATCTTAGCTATTAAGAATTTGATGGATTTACCATATATATATTGGATCAAATAAAGCAAACAAGGCATGCGAATTTACACATAGTAAATACACATCCACAAGCCTCCCGAAATCCAGGGAGATACAAATTGGACAAATGAACACATAACCGTTAATACTTCCAATAACATCACTAGTCATTGATGTTGTCCGAAATGACTCAAAGTGACAAATGAACATATGATAGCACACAAAGTTCAACATATGAACCAAGGAAAAAACAATGAGCATATAAGATATGCATTGCACACATACTCATGGGAATATCTCAGTCAAATAGATATAGGACACTATAAACAATGAGATAAAAAACTACCATAACTCCATACAAACTAATAAGATGAACTCGAACAAAATGGTGTTTCAATTTGACATTTGGTGTAGAAACCAAATAAGTACATGATCATCTATACTAACACAAGCATAACATGAGAGTTTAGAAATAAACACAATGCTTGGATAGCATATTATTAACATTCCAATTAGATAGATCATCATGCAAAGCAACAATTGGAATGGATCTATTAAAATGATTTTCCAAATAAGATTTTAAGATAACCATGGGCAAAACCGCACAAGAATACCATACTCAAACAAAGCATTGCATGCCACAGAGATATAAGATAATCTCAAATATAAATACTAAGTGGCAAACTGGCAAACCTCTATTGTTAATGTTCACACGAGAAGTGATATGTACAAAGTATATCACTCCCCCATAATGTGATAATCCATGTATTATCCATAAGAGGCAAATGAAACCCAACTTAGGATAATTAATGGATGAGGATTTGAGTTTCAAATGAACTTTACATACCACATAGTAACTAGATAATATTGCACTAACAATACTAGGTGGTATCCTACATATATACATATTTAAGGTTTGTGATATGCGTAAATCATAGCACTCCCCCATAATATGATGATCCATTAATATCTCAAAAACACCAATGAAGATTCAACTAATGAAGCAATAAAGGCTCGAAACCACACACACAACTATATGATGTGCATAGCAACTTACGCATGCTAGATAACACGAATCAAGTATATTAGGAAGCACAACATATACAAGCACATGCTAGTTACAAAACTTAAACACGCAAGGGACTTAGTAACTTTCAATGTACACAATGCAAGTACAAGTTACCGCAAAGAGGAGCATTGGATTGATAGATATGATGACAATCCACTTGACTTGGCATTAACCATAACATATGGTGAAAATAGTTTTTCTTCATGAAGTAGCCAAGTCTCCAATGCCCTCCACACACCTATTGATCAAGTTTGAGCTTGATGGTCCCCAACCAAGTTGGGTCCTAAGAAGTTAGTAACAATAGGCTTGGCAACCCAAATGGTCTTGTCCACTTTGAAACCACTTTGGGCACCCACAAATTTGGCAAACACATTGCCAACAATATCCTTCCTTAGTGAATAATGATTATTGACTATAGGAGGCTTAGATATGTTACCATTGGGGCATGATGAAGCTATGTGTCCCTTTTCACGACAATCATAGCAATATTTCCTCCCTTTTCTCTTCTTTAATTTCTCAACTTGGGGAGCAATAACATGTTTCATCATGGATAGTGGCTGTTCTTCAACTTGAGATTGAGCTTGAGGCCGCTTCCCATGTAGCTTCTCATAATAAGCCCTTTTCTTCAATGGGCAAGATCTCACATGATGTCCAATCTTTTTGCATTTGAAGCAAGTAATGTTGGCCGAATTCTTGTAATTCCCTTGTCCCTTCTTCTTGTTCTTGGACTTCTTCTTGTTGGAGTGAAAATTATGTCCAACATCACACTTTTCCAAGTCTTTCTTCAAACTAGTGACTTGGGCCTTGAGCTCATTAATTTTCTGTACATGGTTAGTTTCAACACCAGAAACAAGAGGACTAGTGGAAGTAGAAACTTCATGGTTAGAGCAGAAAGACAAGGTGACCAATTCATCATGAGTGGATATAATATGAGAGGTGGATGAATTGCAAGCATTAGCACATGGCAATAAAGCATTTAGAGTAGATGTGCTAATGTGCACATGAGACTCACAAGATTTTACCTCGGAGACCATAGCCTCGTGAGCTAACTTTATCTTACTATGAGAGCTTAAAAGATCCTAATGAGTGCCCGAGAGCTTTGCATGATTTTCTTCCAATTTCCCATAATTTCTTATTAGCAAAGCAAGTTGAGCACATAGCTCAACATTCTCCTTCAAAATTGATGCTTCACATGAAATCGAGTTAGTAGCACAAACATCATTATCAATATGAGAGGAGCAAGTAGCACTTAGTGACTTCTCACGAGTTGATTGAAGCTCCTCATGAGACTTAGAGAGTTTTATGAGCTCTCCCTTGACACTATTGCATTCAAGGAGAAGGAGCTCAAAATCGTCTTTAAGCTTACAATGAGTAACTTTAATCTCTTCTTTTGAAGACCTCAAGTCACTAAGCATTTCATGAGCCTTAGCAAGTTCATGTTCAAGCTGTTCACTTTTAGCTTGCTCATTGAGAAATAAATCATTACGTTTTTCAAAGCGAGCAAGAACATCTTGGAACCTTTCATAAGTGTTATTTTTAGCTCTATGAAGAGTTTTCCCGATCTCATAGAGATTTTGAGTCAAGTCATCATCATCATCCTCATTACAACTATCATCATTATCACTAAGAGAAGATGATACCTCGTCATTACCTCTTGCCATGAGGCACATGTGAACAAAGGGGGTTGATGATGATTCTTTTGAAGACGAGGGTTCTTCATCAATCAAGCATGCCTCATCTTTCTTGGTTTCCTCTACATGGTTAGTCATAGAACAACTAGAGGAAACCAAGGCATTTCTATCATGGCAACATGGGAGATCAAGCATATCATCACAAATGAGCTTAACACCATCATCACAAGATATTTCTTCACTCACCATGTCATTACCTTGTGGCATGCCACATGTTGGTGAAGTGCAAGATATTGAAGTGTGCAAGTAATCGGAGGTGTAAGTAATAGAGAGCTCTTCATGATTTAAAAATGTGGAGAACTCTTCCATCAACTCCCCAAATAGAATATTATCTTCATCAAGATTGTACCCACCATATATATCTTCAAGTTTGGTCCAAGTCTCATGAGCCGACTTGCAAGTCGTGATTGCCTTAAACACTTCAAAGGTTAAAGCTTGATGAATGACAAGAGAAGTATCACAATCAAGATACATATCCTCAATAGATGGAGAATGTCCATCCTTAGCAATAGAAATTCCTATAAGAACAATTCGCAAAGCATTTGGACCCATGGCCCGAAAGTGACAAAGCATGCGAATTCTCCATTAGGTGATAATTTGTGCCATCCAAATCAAAAGTGTTTTTGTGCACTAGTTCACTAGTCGACATCGTTACTCTCTAGGCAGTGAAGCCTAATAAGGAGAGACCGGGCTCTGATACCAATTGAAAGGACCATGATGTCGCCTAGAGGGGGGTGAATAGGCGTTTTAAAATCTTATACGGATTTGGCTATATCCTAAGGCGGAAATAAACTAAGAGGATACTTTTCAAGCACAAATCCTAAATATACCAGGCTAACTAACTGCACCAACAACTTAGGATAAACAAGATGAGAACAATGAGGATATGAGTAAGCACAAGTAAGTTACACAAACTTACTCAATGTATATCACAAGATATATAAATGAATAATACACACAACCACAAGTAAGCAATACAGGCTTACACAAATTGTATCACTATATATGGAATTGAATGATACAATGAAACTCAAGTAAGCACTACAAGCTTACACAAGTTATGTCACAAGATATGGAAATGAATGTTACAAGCTAGCAATTCACACTAAGCACACGATAGAACAATAGTAGCAAGTATGAATTGTGGACTATAAAGTGTTGGCCTAGATAATCTCTACGATATGGTAACCAACACAATATAATGAGGACAACAAGATATAGTGAATGCAAGGTCAAGAGACCAAAGTAAACCACAAGTAGTGGCTAGGGTTAGAATTAACCGAAGACACGGAGACGAGGATGTATCCCGATGTTCACTTCATTGGTGGGAAGCTAGTCACCGTTAGAGAGGTGGATGTTACCACGAAGGCACACCAACGCCACGAAGGCTCGCCCTATTCTCCTTGAGATATCACCACGAAGGCGATTCTCGACCACTAGTGGTAGACCTTGAGGAGGCCTCCAAACCTTCACAAACTTTCCGGGGGACAAATCACAAGTTGATTCCTCACCGGAGCACTCCTACCGCCTAGGAGTCTCCAACCTCCAAGAGTAACAAGATCAAGGGGGAAATGCTCAAGACTTGCTCAAATCACGAATTGCTTTGGTCACAAGAGGGAGAGGGAGAGGATCTATCTTTTGATTGGAACAACTCTCAAGAACACTCACTAATCTCTCCGGGATCTAAGATTTGGTGTAGGAGAAGTGAGAGGGAGCCACTTGTGTTCTTGGGATGATTTGGGCTGAAGTGCTCAACCCTCCCCCGGAGTGGGAGAGGGATATTTATACCCCCAAAGAAAATAGAGCCATTTCCCGCAGTTGTTGACCTGCCTGGATGATCTGGACGCATACCCGGATGATCCGGGCAATGCTCGGATGAACCGGGAAGGTCAATATACAATGTGGTGAAGTAGATACCCAGATGTCCGGGGACATAGCCGGATGATCCGGGCAATTCCCGGATGATCCGGGTGGGTAGCCGGATGATCCGGCTAGCGGAATAAGCTACTGTGATGAATTTTACGAATAACCCGGATGATCCGGGCAGGAACCCGGATGATCCGGGCAAAGCCCGGATGATATGGGAGAGGACCCGGATGATCCGGCCAAACCAAACTGCTACAACCTAGAAACTGAAACAGGCACAAGTTTTACATCCGGACTCTGATTTTGATGATCTTGGGCTCGTTTTGAAGCTATGAAAAAAACCCAGGTCCTCACATAGAGAACCACCCAAGATGAACCAAAATGGAGGATGCAAAATATGCAAAGGTTTTATCATGTATTTTGGTAACCTATTTGTCTTTGGATTTTCTTTGGTATATAGGATATGAGTGGAATTGTGTAGAGAAGATGTTGACTTGAGCAAATCTATCACGAACCCCTTTGATCCCCTCTTAATAGTGCAGGATCCCTATAACTCAAGAATCATAAAAGGTCTACACTACATAGCTATCAAGAATCCATTCTTGAGTGTATGTGCTCCTTCGGTGTTCAACACTCCACAACACTAATGTCGAAGGAACTAATACCTTTGACTCGAGCCTTTCACTTGAGCTTGAAGTTGAAGTTTCTTCTTGAAACAAGTTGAATGGAAAGACATTGGTGAAGTCTTCAAGTATCTCCCCCATACACAATGTGGGAATCTTTGCTTTGTATTTATCTTCATGTGTCCATCATGTCATCATCCACAATCTTCAAGCATGTAATCCTTCGGGATAGTTATCTTGAACTTGCCCTTGTCAACCATGATCATCAACACTTGATGTCATCCTCTCATAGACACTTGAAATCTCTCTCTCGATGCGAGCCCATGAGAATCTCCTCTCAAAAACATAGGCAACACATAGTATGGGTTAGTACACAAAGCGCAATTGACAAATTCTTACCATACCACAAGATCTCACATGGCACATGATTTGCGCTTGTGTGTTGACCATCTTTGAATTCAATCTTAGATCTTCATCTTGGTCAACCTTAATCTTTGCTCCATGATTAATCGATGCACAACTACATGTATATGGCATCATTCCGAATCCATTCAATATCCTTCTTGCATCACCCATGGAACAAACCTTCCTATATAACTTGATGTCATTGTTTGTTCATAGGAATTGTCATTCATTATCAAGTCTCAATGCATATATAGATGTTGATGGATTTCATCCACCAATTCATCCAATATTCTTCATGCATTGCAAATGGAACTTTCCTTCAAATGTATATCTCAGTGCAAACATTAGTCCATTAGGATTGTCATTTAATTACCAAAACCACACATGGGGACTACATGTACTTTCACCAGCGCCATCTTCGGAGCATTCTAGTGGCTCGGGAGGCCAGGCATCACGCGGTCCTAACAAAGATGGAGATGGTCCTCGAGGAACCGCCTGGGCCGCCAGAGCCTTCCGAGGCTCAGGGATCTGGTGGCTCGTGAGGGTCGGCCTCTTTGTCTGCGCATCTTCAGCTACTCCAACACCCCCTCTACAATAGTATCAGGTGACATCTTTCGAGCTCATTTCAGCTGGGAGCGCCCTCAGGGCTGCATTATTCCCAGGCCGCATGGGTCTTTAGTTTACCTTGTTGGGGGCGCCCCTCGGGTTGCATCATCCCCAAGCCGCTCGGGCCTGACCCAGTGGTGTGTATCCCTTCTGTGTTTATCTAAGCTGATTTGCCTTTCATGCTTAACATGCCTATGATTATCATCTGCCGCCTACCACGGGCCTCTTCTCACTCGTACAAATCGCTTGCGCGTTGAAAGGGGGGCTCCTGAGCATCACGACTCAGGAGCTCTTACTGGCTCTCCAGCCCTCACCCCATGGCCTTGTCCATGGCATCGCGACCTGGCATACCAGCGGCGGTTGAGCTTGCTCGAGGGCCGGGACCTGAGGATGTAGAGCATTTGTATCTAATCATCTTGCAGGAACACACAGTCGTCCAAGGCTCAAGACCAGGCGCAACCTGCCTTGAGGTAGGGCCTCGTGAGTCCCTCGCTGGCTCACGAGTGCCCAGATACACCTCGTCTAGCCCTGCCGTGCAAGCCACGTGTCAGGGCGGGGCTGTACACGCCTCGGGGGCTCCTCCAGGGGGCCCCCCTCCCACGTACTAGTGGAAGCACCATGCTCTGTGCTGGCTGACAACACTGCCAAGGAGCGGCTATGCCCGTACACATACGAAAGCGCTATGCTCCACGCTGGTGATAAACAACTGAGGGCGGCCATGGCCATATCAACCTCAGGGAGCCCAGAGCTCAGTGTCTGGCCTCATCACAACACCTCCCATCGGGGGAGTCGCATGAGGGGGCTGGACATGGGGGCTGCGCCTGGGTCACTCCCGAGCGCACGCCACCCGGCCAGGTCCCTCGGACCTGGTCGTCGCGCGCCCCTCCTCAAGCGGGGCCAAGGTAGGAAGACCGGTTAAACGTCAAGGTGGACTCCTGAGCATCGCGACTCAGGAGCCTAACTAGTCACGTAGCCCCTCACTCCTTAGTTCTGCAAGGTTAACGGCGGTTGAGGTATGCACGGGGCCAGGCCCTGCCAACGTAGAACGCCAGACCTACCCCTACACTCCCTCCCTATTTGCTGTTTGCGCGTCAAGGGGGACTCCTAATCATCGCGACTCAGGAGCCTAACTTGTCACGTAGCCCCTCACTCCTTGGTCCCGTCCTGGTGATCCGGTCAAGGTTAACGGCGGTTGAGGTATGCCCGGGGCCGGGCCCTGCCAACGTAGAACACAAAGCAAATAGGAAGGAAACCGCAAAATCTCAAAGCAAATATTACAAACCATAATTGTCTTCATGATACCAAACGCAAGTTTAAACGCCTCCACGAGGCACAGTGCATATTGTAGGAGTTAAAATAGGAAAGAAGCCGCAGGAAGATCACCCTGGGGCAACACCGTCATTCGCCAGGAGCCCCGCCTTCGTGGTGGTGATACCTCCATCAGCTCCACCTCCCGAGGCCATGGAATCAGCAGCACCTGCCCTGGGCGCAGTGCCAAAGGCCCGGAACTTTGCCAGCAGGGCTTCTGCTTGGCCCTTCACGGCTTCAGCAGCAGCGGCGGAGCGCTCATCATCCACGGGTTCCAGCAGCTCATCGAGGTTGGCGCCAGAGTCGCGAAGGTAGACATGGCTGAAGACAGCGTCAGCGCGGTAGAAGAAAGGACGCGAGCTTCAGCCTCGGCCATGGGACCGATGCCGGTCACAACTTCCTCGAGCGCCTTGAGCAAGAAAGGAAGCAGCTGGGCAGGGCCCTCCTTGGCACCAGCCAGCGGCTTCTCCAAGCTGTCCTCGTAGAGCATCTTCAGCGCCTTGCGAGATCTCTCCTCAAGATCCGTGAAGGCCACGCGTTCCATGGACAGGACCTTCGCCTTGGAGTCTAGCTCGACTCTCTCCATCTTCAACTTCTGCTCCAGTGTCCCCAGCCGGGCGCGTTCCGCGGTCAGCTCGGCATCGCGATCCCCATTGGCGTCCTCCCGAGCCTTCATTTCCTCCTCCTTCGCCTAGCGGTCATGAGCTTCTTTGGCGAGCTCATCACGCAAGCCCTGCAGCTCGGCCTCCAGCGCCTTGCAGCGGTCCTGGGCGACCGTAGCATCCTTCAGTGCCGCATTGCGGCAGCTGCGGCCTAGATCGTGGCTTGCTTCTCGCCCTCAGAAGGTGCCGCGGCCCGCTCCGGTGCCGCTTGGACAAAGGTGTCGGAGTGAACCCAGCCAGAGATCAGCTCCAGGTGCCCGGCTACCAGGTGGGGGTCGGTGCCCTGGAGATCCTTTCGCAGCTAACCCAGCTCGGAAAGGGCACGGCCCAAGACGGCGAAGGAGTTAGAGGAATTCGGAACCAGTGGTGCAGGAGAAGGAGGCGACAGCGTGACCACGGCTTGAGAGACTAGGGGCTCCTGAGTCTTGACTACCTCAGCAACAACATCAGGCGCCGCACCTCCAGAGCCAGCAGGGCCAAGGGGGCAGGCGCCCCGCTAGAGCACTCCTCCGGGCCTCCCGAGGACGATCGGGTGGGGGAAGTGCGAACTTCACCGCCTCCCTTTCCCACGGGCGAAGGCGCGGCCGCAGTAGATGAACCTGCCACAGGCGGAGCCACCGTGTCCCCCTTCCTCTTCTTCACCGCAAGTGGCGCCCTACCCAAGTGATCGAGAACGTCAAGCACCGACAGCAAAAACAAGAACAAGAAGGTTCGAGAACTTACTGGTCAATCGCGGCATAGGCCACCAACATCTTGCCGAGCTTAAAGCGTGAGAGCCTCTTGGTCCAGGGTGCAGCCTCGACAGGTCCAGGAGTGGAAGAGGGCACACCAGAAGGGCTGGAGGCAGCTTCAGGCGGTGCCTGGGCAGGAGTAGCCCCTCGGGAGATCAGCGCCGACCTGCCCTTGTTCGGGATCACAGGCAAGTCCTCTCCCTCTCGCACGGTGTTGGCCTCGTCGTCGTCCGGCAAGGTGAGGAGGATGCTGGCCCTGCACCGGGGGAGGTCTCCAAGTCGCGCTCCTCTTCTTCCTCGTCTTCCTCTCCACCCCAACGGGAGTCATCTCAAGACACTTCCACCGGCGCCATCGCCCCCTGGCCCTCAGGAGGCCCCGCCGGCACCAGGCCACGCCCATCAAAGGTGGGCATGGCATCCACCACTGGTTGCCAGTCGTCGCGGAGGAACAGAGGGGGCTTGAGAGCTGCGACCAGATCCTCGTCGGCCAAAGCCGCCGGGTTAAGGCCAAGATCGTCGTCTGCACCCCCAAGCGTCCACAACGGGCGTGAGTGCGCCTGAAGAGGAGCCACCCGCTACGTCAGGAACTCCCTCGGGAGCGTGTCCCCTGTCAGCTTCGCCGCCTTCATGTTGCCCGGCCTCTGGTCGGCGTTCATCTTCTCCAGTACCAACTTCGCCCGGTTGTCATCAAGCTTCGCGCGAGACCACCCTTTGTCGAGTTGGGGTGGCTCCGTTGGCAGCACCAACTGGGAGTGGATGCATCTGGCATCCATCATGACCCACTTGCTTCGGAAGCCGTTGACCCTCTTCCCGGTCTTCGAGATCGCGTTGGCCTTGGAGTACGGAACGAGGCTGGCGCACGCCAAGGTATGATCGCCGTTGATTCGGAGGCAGAAGAAGTGGCGCAGCAAAGCCACGGATGGTATCACCCCAACATGCGCCTCGCAGTAGTAGGTGAAAATCGACAAAAGGAGAACAGAGTTGGGATGGAGATGAAGGGCCTGCAACCTGTAATGGTGGAGGACGGCGTAGAAGAACTCAGAGAAGGGAGGAACTAGGCCGGCGATGACAGTGTTCATGAAGAAGGGGTAGAAGGTGCTCCCCTTAGCCTCCGGCTCGGCGGAGTCGGCCCGGAGTCCGGTCTCCCCCATATCGCTGCCCTCCACCGCCGTCATGAGGCGCGTAGCGACGAGATTCTTCTCCGACATGTTGGGGGCATCCAGGGCCGGCGAGTACCAAGCCGGCAGGGCCTCGGCCACGGCCTTGAGGGGTGCCATTGCTCACTGAAAGGGGAAGGATGGAGCGGATCTAGAGATTTCGGAAGCAAGAGAGCGAGGAAGGGGATCTGGAGCAAGGCGAAAGAGAGAAATGAAGGCAAGCCTCACCCAGGCCAGCCTTTTGCAGTCAGGAAGTTGCCGAGGCAGCGTGGGGAACCTGAGATGCCCACGTCCAATCAACCACCACACGAAGACCAAGGCCGCAGGCTGTTGGGGCCCACGGAGCTTCACACTTACCCTTTGGCTTCGCTGCTAAGCCAAGTCCGAGCGCGCCTTGGGCCCGGGGGCTAGTGTCGTTGTTCTGGGAACGGTGGTCCCCAGACTTGCCTGCCTGCGGCCTGCAGTGTGGCTCACCAATGGCCTAGTACGGCCCGGCTTCATCAACCCAAGTTCAAGACCCTCGCGAGGGGCCAAGCCTCACGGGGCGGACGACACAAGGCCTCCTCAGGGGTGGCCTCACCAGGCAGGCTCGCGAGGAGTAGGAGAGATCAAGGCGAGGAGTACCTCGGAAGGTGCTCATGACACAAGCCATGACGATCAAGACCAGGCGGACGCCAGGAGGGCGCCAGCCTGCGCAGTGTCCTTGTTTCCTTTTTGGTGCAAAGGGTCCTAGCACAGGCGCGGAGTACTGAGGCATCAAGCACATGTTTCATCAGTGCAATAAGACCAAGACCAGCAGGATGGCAGGACGAAGGTCACCGTGGAGGCCAAGACGGCGTCATCACCAGTGCCTTTGACAGTCAAAGACCACCTTTAGTTAGGATAGCTTGTACTAGCTGTCCCCTTACAAAATGGCCATTGTTGGCTCCCTTCCAACTCAATATTTGGGAAGAGGACCAGAGCCTCTATAAATAGACATAGCCACCACAATGGGAGGGGATCTAATCCTTCCTAAGTAGAGCACCTCGCCACCACAAGAACACCCCTCGCGAAGCTATTCTCCCTCTGTACTGTTCATCATCAGCCCAAGAGGCAATACACCACACCACACACTAGATTAGGGTATTACACCACAACGGTGGCCCGAACCAGTATAAACCTTGTGTCTCTTGTGTTGTTCATCGTGCTAGCTTAGAATCGCGGCAAGGCTATGGGCGTGTTTCGGTAGGGAGAAGATCTTCGTGCGCACCCCAGAGTTTGAACCTTAAGGGTTTTGCCGGAAGCCGATATCCGACAGCAGGTGCTTGACTGGTTGTCTTAGGAGCAACATACTGCCACGTGGGTACTTGCTTAGTTGGTGCGTCAGCCGCTGAGCTAGGTCAGCGATAGGGCGGCAAAGCCTTGTCGCGGTCTTGCTGATATTCCCGGCAAGGGTATTGCCGGGGTTTGCGAGCGCCATCGGCAAGAGTCTTGCCAGGGCCTTGTGGTTATCTTCGGCAGGAGCTGTGCCGGGGCCTTGTGGGCATCCTCGGCAAGGAGCCTCACTGTTGTTTTCTCTTCCGGTTCCTATCTAGGTCTCGTAGGCCCTTTGTCTTCACAAAGATCTTCATGCCACTATGCAGGCCCCTCTCGAGCTTTGGTTCCAATGTTGTCGATGGAGTCGGAACTCTCAGGCTCAATGGTGGGGGCCTTGCTGGCATTGGGTAAGTTGCCCCGGCAATGCTCTTGCTGGGGCTGCGTAGGCCGCCCCGGCAAGGGTCTTGCCGGGGGAAGCCCATCTTGTCGCTTTACCTTTTGCACCCCTGGTTTGAGCGCTGCTTCGGTAGTCTTGTACTTTTTCTTCCTTCCTCTGCCCCGCTAAGCATGTCCACAGGTGCGGCTCTGACTTCCCGTGCACAAGTAAAGGGGTACAAAGAGGACCCCTACTTTTGTACACCGACAGATAGAGATAGATAAAACTATATAAAAGGTAAAGTAAATATTTTCGGGTTTTTTTGGTTTGTAGATCGGAAAATAAAAGATTGCAAAATAGTACATCAAAAACTTATATGATGGAAAATAGACCCGTGGTCCATAGGTTTCACTAGAGGCTTCTCTCAAGATAGCAAATAATACGGTGTGTGAACAAATTACTGTCGAGCAATTGATAGAAAAGCACCAAGTTATGACGATATCTAAGGCAATGATTATGAAATATAGGCATCATGTCCGTGTCAAGTAGACCGACTCCTGCCTACATCTACTACTATTACTCCACACATCGACCGACTCCTGCCTGCATCTACAGTATAAAGTTCATGAAGAACAGAGTAACACATTAATTAAGATGACATGATGTAGAAGAATAAACTCAAGCAATATGATGTAAACCCCATCTTTTTATCCTCGATGGAAACAATACAATATGTGCCTCGCTGCCCCAACTGTCACTGGGAGAGGACACCGCAAGATTGAACCCAAAGTTAAGCACTTCTCCCATTGCAAGAAAAACCAATCTAGCTGGCCAAACAAAACCGACAGTTCGAAGATAATTACGAAGATATGAAATCATGCATAAAAGAATTCGGAGAAGACTCAAATAATATTCATAGATAAGTTGATCATAAATACACAATTCATCGGATCTCAATAAACACACCGCAAAAGAAGATTAAATTGGATAGATCTCCAAGAACATCAAGGAGAACATGGTATTGAGAATCAAAGAGAGGGAAGAAGCCATCTAGCTACTAGCTATGTACCCATAGGTCTGAGGTAAACTACTCACGCTTCATCAGAAGGGCAATAGAGTTGATGTAGATGCCCTCCGTGATCGAGTCCCCCTCCGGAGGATGCCAGAAAAGGCCCCAAGATGTGATCTCACGGAAACAAAAGGTTGCGGCGGTGGAAAAGTGTTTTCGTGAATGCTTCTGGTGGTTTCGGAATATATGTGAATACATAGGAGGAAGGTCTAGGTCAGGGGGTCACCGAGGGGCCCATAAGGTAGGGGGTGCGCCCTACCTCCTGGGTGCACCCCCCACCCTTGTGGCTGCCTCGTGGCTCTTCTGACATGCACTCCAAGTCTCATGGACGTCTCCTGGTCCAAGATAAATTATCTCGAAGGTTTTATTCCATTTGGACTTCATTTGGTATTCCTTTTCTGGGAAGCTCAAAAACAAGGAAAAAAACAGAAACGGGCACTGGGCTCTAAGTTAAGAGGTTAGCTCCAAAAATAATATAAAATAGCATATTAATGCATATAAACATCCAAAACAGATAATATAATACCATGGAACAATAAAAAATTATAGATACATTGGAGACGTATCCAGCAACCCCAAGCTTAATTCCTGCTCGTCCTCAAGTAGGTAAATGATAAACACAGAATTTTTGATGTGGAATGCTACCTAACTTATTTATCCATGTAATTTTTCTTTATTGTGGCATGAATGTTTAGATCCGTAGATTCAAAACAAAAGTTTAATATTGACATAAAAACAATAATATTTCAAGCATAATAACAAGGCAATTATGTCTTCTCAAAATAACATGGCCAAAGAAAGTTTATCCCTACAAAATCATATAGTCTGGCTTTGCTCCATCGTCATCACACAAAATATTCAAATCATGCACAAGCCCGATGACAAGCCAAGCAACTGTTTCATACTTTTGATGTTCTCAAACCTTTTCAACTTTCACGCAATACATGAGCGTGAGCCATGGACATAGATCTATAGGTGGAATGGAATATGGTGGTTGTGGAGAAGACAAAAAGAAGGAGATAGTCTCACATCAACTAGGCGTATCAACGGGTTATGGAGATGCCCATCAATAGATATCAATGTGAGTGAGTAGGGATTGCCATGCAACGGATGCACTATAACTATAAGTTTATGAAAGCTCAAAAGAAATCCAAGTGGGTGTGCATCCAACTTTCTTGCTCCTGAAGACCCAGGGAAATTTGAGGAAGCCCATCATTGGAATATACCAGCCCAGTTCTATAATAAAAAATTCCCACTAGTATATGAAAGTGACTACATAGGAGACTCTCTATCATGAAGATCATGCTGCAATTTGAAGCACAATTTGAAGCCCAATTCTCTCTTTTTATCTGATTTTTTTGTTTGGCTTCTTTGGCCTCCCTTTTATTTATTTTTCTCACATGGGACAATGCTCTAATAATTAAGAGCATCACACTTTATTTACTCACATCTAAAAAATTACAACTCGATACTTAGAACAAAATATGACTCTATATGAATGCCTCTGGTGTTGTACCGGGATGTGCAATGACTCAAGAGTGACATGTATGAAAGAATTATGAAAGGTGTCTTTGCCACAAATACAATGTCAACTACATGATCATGCAAAGCAATATGACAATGATGGAACGTGTTATAATAAAACGGAACAGTGGAAAGTTGCATGGCAATATATCTCGGAATGGCTGTGGAAATGCCATAATTGGTACGTATGGTGGCTGTTTTGTGGAAGGTATATGGTGGGTGTATGGTACTAGCGAAGGTTGCGTGGCATAAGAGATGCTAGCAATGGTGGAAGGGTGAGAGTGTGTATAATCCATGGACTCAACATTAGTCATAAAGAACTGACATACTTATTGCAAAAATCTTTTATTCATCAAAACAAAGTACTACGCGCATGCTCCTAGGGGGATAGATTGGTAGGAAAAGACCATCGATTGTCCCCGACCGCCACTCATAAGGAAGACAATCAAAAACTACCGCATGCTCCAACTTTTTTACATAACGGTTTACCATACGTGCATGACCCTAAGTTGGAGCATGACTCTAATATCACCATCTTTATGTCACAAAAAAATCATAAGGAATCAAACTTCTCATAGTATTCAATGCACTTTATATGATTTTTTTTATTATATCCCTCTTGGATGCCTATCAAATTAGGACTAAATTCGTAACCAAAGCAAATTAGCATGTTGTTTAATAAGACTGTCAAATAATATAAGTGAAGCATGAGAGTTTAATAGTTTCTACAAAATAAAGCCATCGTCGTGCTCTAAAAAGATATAAGTGAAGCACTAGAGCGAAATTGCCTAGCTCAAAAGATATAAGTGAAGCACATAGAGTATTCTAATACATCAGGATTCATGCGTGTCCCTATCAAAAGGTGTGTACAGCAAAGATGATTGTGGCAAACTAAAAAGAAAAGACTCATATCATACAAATCGCTCCAAGCAAAACATATATCATGTGGTGAATAAAAATATAGCCTCAAGTAAAGTTACCGATAGACGAAGACGAAAGAGGGGATGCCCTCCGGGGCATCCCCAAGCTTAGGCTCTTAGTTGTCCTTGAATATTACCTTGGGGTGCCTTGGGCATCCCCAAGATTAGGTCCTACCACTCCATATTCCATAGTCCATCAAATCCTTACCCAAAACTTGAAACCTTCACAACACAAACTCAACAGAAAATCTCATAAGCTTCGTTAGTATAAGAAAATAAATCACCACTTTTGGTACTCTTGTGAACTCATTCTTTATTTATATTGGTGTAATATCTACTACATTCTAACTTTTCCATGGTTCATACCACCCGATACTACCCATAGATTCTTCAAAATAAGCAAACAACACAAAGAAAACAAAACCTGTCAAAAATAGAATAGTCTGTTGTAATCTGGATACTTCGAATACTTATGTAACTCCAAAAATTATAAAAAATCAATACGGCAGAGGCAATTTCTATATCAATCTTGCGTGAAAAATTCAGAATTTCATCATGCTTCTGTGATTTTTAAAATTTTTGGGACTGAGCGCAAAAGTTTCTGTTTTTCAGCAAGATCAAATCAACTGTCACCATAAGCCATCCCAAAGATCTTACTTGGCTCAAACACTAATTAAAACACAAAAACACATCTAACCAGAGGCTAGATGAATTATTTATTGAAAAACATAACCAAAAAGCGAGGAACAAAAATAAAATTGGGTTGCCTCCCAACAAGCGTTGTTGTTTAACGCCCTTAGCTAGGCATAAAAACACAAATAGATCTAGGTAGTGTTATCTTTGGTATGCAATTCTTAAATTGCAAACCTGTAATCTTAGGAGATTCTTTGGTTTTATCAATGATCAAACTCCTAGGCAAAAAATCAAGAAATTCACTCGTGGCAATCGGTTCCTTAATAATATCGAAAAATTGGGGTGAACACTTATTCTTTTGAGATCTTTATTTTCTTTACTAAAAGATTCACCCTTATTCTTAGGAACGTAAATAATCTTGGCAGTCTTAGTAGGAAGAAGATTTTGAGTAGTTTTAACGGAGGAAAAAGCAGAACCCAAGTTGGTAATAATGTCTTCTAGTTTGCCAATTGTTGTAGAATCTTGATCTATCTTTTCATTAACTATGGGTTCATTTTCTCTAAGGTTCTTTAAAGTAACTCGTACTTTAGATCCATATTGAGTAATCTGATTACGAATCCTTTTATCCAAATTTTCAATCAACTATACGGTAGAAATTTTATTCTCAATAGTATCTAGCCTTTGCATCACATGTTCCAAGGTTAAAACAGTTCCATTGATGAAAAGAGGTGGTGGGCCTAACAAATCTATCATAGCATTGTAAGAATCAATAGTATGGCTCCCCAAGAAATTCCACCGTATAATGGTATCTAGAACATATCTATTCCAAAGAGTAACGCCCACGAGTGAATTGCGAAGAAGAACGGCAGTAGATTGCTTTTGAGTAGATCTATTCTGAGCATTGAAAATTCTATACCAAGCATATCTTTTAAATTTTCTCCCTCCCTTTGTTTAAAATCGAGGACTTCATTATTGGGAGTGCTAACAATGATGGGATGACTAGCCATGAAAGCAAGACAAGCGATCTATTGCATGAGCAAACAAAAAGCAATGAAGAAGACGAACGACAGAGGGCGAAGAAAAAGGCAAATATTTCTGAAAATCGTTTTTGAAGTGGGGGAGAGGAAAATGAGAGGTAAATGGCGAATAATGTAATCCAAGAGATGAGAGTTTATGATGGATACTTGGTATGACTTGGCGTAGATCTCCCCGGCAACAGCGCTAGCAATTCTTCCTGCTACTTTTTGAGCTTGCGTCCGTTTTTCCCTTCAAGAGGAAAGGGTCATGCAGCAAAGTAGAGATAATTATTTCCCTCGGTTAGAGAACCAACGTATCAATACAGTGGGAGACAATGCACAAATCACCAATACCCGCATAAACAATCAAACACTTGCACCCAACGCTATAAAGGGGTCGTCAATCCCTTCACGGCCACTTGCAAAGGTGAGATCTGATAGAGATAGATAAAATTAAATAAAAGATAAAGTAAATATTTGTGGTTTTTTTTGGTTTATAGATCGGAAAGTAAAATATTGCAAAATTGTAGATCGGAAACTTATATAATGGAAAATAGACCCGGGGCCCATGGGTTTCACTAGAGGGTTCTCTCAAGATAGCAAATAATACGGTCGGTGAACCAATTATTGTCGAGCAATTGATAGAAAAGTGCAAAGTTATGATTATATCTAATGCAATGATTATGAAATATAGGAATCATGTCCGTGTCAAGTAGACCGACTCCTACCTGCATCTACTACTATTACTCCACACATTGACTGACTCATGCTCCATCTAGAGTATTAAGTTCACGAAGAAAAGAGTAATGCATCAAGTAAGATGAGATGATGTAGAGGGATAAACTCAAGCTATATGATGTAAACCCCATCTTTTTATCCTTGATGGCAATAATACAATACGTGCCTCGTTGCCCCTATTGTCACTGGGGAGGACACCGCAAGATTGAACCCAAAGCTAAGCACTTCTTCCATTGCAAGAAAAACCAATCTAGTTGGCCAAACCAAACCGATAGTTCGAGGAGAATTACAAAGATAAGAAATCATGCATAAAAGAATTCAGAGAAGATTCAAATAGTATTCATAGATAAGCTGATCACAAATCCATAATTCATCAGATCTCGACAAACACACCGCAGAAGAGGATTACATTCGATGGATCTCCAAGAACATTGAGGAGAACATGGTATTGAGAATCATTGAGAGAGAAGAAGCCATCTAGCTACTAGCTATGGACCCGTAGGTCTGAGGTAAACTACCCACGCTTCATCGCAAGGGCAATAGAGTTGATGTAGATACCCTCCGTGATTGAATCCCCCTGTGGCAGGATGCCGAAAAGGCCCATAGATGGGATCTCAATGGAATAGAAGGTTGTGGCGGTAGAAAAGTGTTTTTGTGGATGCTTCTGAATATATGTGAATATATAGTAGGAATATCTAGGTCAGGGAGTCACCGAGGGTCCCACATGGTAGGGGCGTGGCTTACCCCCCTAGGAGCGCCCTCCACCCTTGCGGCCGCCTCGTGGCTCTTCTAACTTGCACTCCAAGTCTCCCGGGTATCTTCTGGTCCAAGAAAAATCACCGCGAAGGTTTTATTCCGTTTGGAATCAGTTTTGTATTCCTTTTTGTGCAGCTCAAAGACAAGGAAAAACTGAAACTAGCACTGGGCTCTAGGTTAATAGGTTAGTTCCAAAAATAATAAAAAACATCCAAAACAGATAATATAATAGCATGGAACAATCAAAAATTATAGATATGTGGGAGACGTATCAGTGCTCAATGTTATTGCCACTCCGAAGAATTAGGGCGCCCACGCCACCTCCCTCATGCTGACTGGGACTATGCGGAGCTGCTCCATTCCTAGCAATGTGGACATGGAAGACGCCTAGTATGATTTTCACCCCAAGATGATGCAAGGGGACTCCAAAGAGGTTCACCTGGTCATATGCATTACCAAGTTAACTGTTCATCATTAGTTTTCGCTCAATGTAAGCCACCGTCTAAGCATGTGGAGACTTCTTATTTATATAGTATAGAACCTTCCATGCATGATCTTCCTCTATTAGAGTATCGCGCTTGAATAAAAGTGTATCCATTTATGGTTTATTCTAGAATCTTCCATGTATGCTTTTGCTCCAGTAGAGTTCTCGCTTGCCATTTATAAGATTAATTGAGAATTTTTACTACAGTAATGGTGAAATACTTATAATCAAGACCCCGACTCAATGCCACATTGATCTAGCATGTAACACCTCATATCACTTTGCGGCCTCACGCACGGTATCCCCATGGTGTCGCCTTACCTATGCCTGGGACCGTTTGCGCCTTTTGGCACACGTATATGATAGTGTCGCTAGCATCCATATGTTAAGGAGCCCGGGCTGACATGTCTAGTCGTAAACCCAAAGTGGCGCTAACTTACAGGGACAGGCATACATGACCCAGCAACGAACGTGTCGGTCATCAGCTAGTGTATCCGGGCTGTAGCAACTGGGCTAGCAGGACTCCGGTAAACCGGGCTATAGCAGGCTAACAGGACTCATGTAGACACAACGTGACATTTCCCCCAAGGGACAGACACAGGAACAAAGAAGGACACATGCCGGCCAACCTAAGTGTTCCGGAGCAGTAGCAAGCTACCATGGCTCAGTAGAATCACTAGGAGACATTTCCCGGTAAGAGAGGCTACCAAGGATAAACAACTAGGTTGTCAGATCCCACACATACCAAGCATTTCAATAACATACACACAATATGCCCGATATGTGCAAATACAACATGGCATCACAACTTGACTCTACGACTCAAGTATTTTATTCAATAGGCTCCGAGGAGCGAGATATTACAAACATGTTTCTCTCGACCCAACATTCAGAGCATACAAGTCAAAACACAAGCGGAAGCTTAACATGTCTGAGTACAGACATCTACAAATGAAAAAGGTGAGAAGCCTGACTATCTACCAGATCCTGCCGAGGGCACAAGATCGTAGCCGAGGTAACAAGCTAAACGTCGAAATCCACATGGAACTACTAGTGAGACGGAAGTCTCTGCAAAAACATAAAATAGGCAAACGTGAGTACAAATGTACCCAGCAAGACTTACATCAGAACTAACTACACATGCATCATTATCAACAAAGGGGATGGTGGGGTTTAACTGCAGCAAGCCAGCTTTGACTTGGTGGCTATCCTGAACTACGATTGCAAGTACCTCTTTTGAGGTGGTGCACACGAGTCCACATATTCACCATATCAATACACCATTATGGATCCGCTCCCGTCTCCCTACGAGAGCGCCATCCATAGTACTCACGCTTGTCTTGCGTATTTTAGAGTATCCACTTTCACTTGTCTATGAACTGTATAGGCAACCCGGAAGTCCATAACTGCGGACACGGCTATCCGAATAGATGATGTTAACCCTGCAGGGGTGTACTTCTTCACACATGCTCTTGCCACTTACCGCCATGTACACCTCGTGTATCTCGGCAACCTTCAAGCGGAAGCCTGGCGAGGGAGTCGGCCACGACCTGACTAACCACACAAGTCTCTCGTCAAGGTTTATCGCCTATTCGGGTTCCATCCTCAAGGAGATCCGCCCAGGGTGTCGCTAACGGCCCCAAACGATGTGAGCAGGGTTCCCAAGCCCACCATCCGGGTGCCACTTGGTACACCATGCCACTGTGCCTAGTTTGTCCCAAGCCCACCTGTACCGGGTGCCACTTGGTAGACTACTAATACTACCTATAAACACCAGAAACTAGTTGCAACTCCTGAACAGAGATCGAGTTGATTAATAAGTCGAGAGAGCTTGGAACGCCTGGAGCCCAATGTGTGGTAGTAACTGTTCATGGATCACAAACACAAAACTCAGTTCCTGAGGACGGTTTCAATGAGACAACCCACTATGTAATCCTACATGGCCTCTCACCGCTACCTTTACCAAATCGTGTTCACACACTTAGCTCTCAACAGTAGGACATGTTCACACACCTTCAATTCATCCCCGATGAATCAGACCTGACACAACTCTAAGCAATAGCAGGCATGAAAAACAAGCATGAATGAGTAGGCACATCAGGTCTCAAACAACTCCTACTCATGCTAGTGGGTTTCATCTATTTACTGTGGCAACGACAGGTCATCCAGAGGATAATGGAGTTCAACTACCGCAGCAAGTAACAGTTGTATCGTTGTTGTCCTAATGCAGTAAAATAGAGCAAGAGCGAGAGAGTGGGATTGTATCATAATGAACAAGGGGGTTTTGCTTGCCTGGCACTTCTGAATATAATATAGCTCTTCATCGATGTCATCGAACTCATCGTCGGTACCACGTCTACTGAGGGGGAACAATTACCGGCAATAGAGAGGGAACACAATCAACGCAATACAAGAATATGATGCATGCTCATGACATGGCAATATGCTGTGGTTTGAGCTAATGCAACTAGCAGCAGGTTAAATGGAGTTTGTTTGAATCTAAGATTCAAATTCAAACTCCATATATGACATTTCAAATGCCATTAATTCAATTTGTCATATACAGTAGCTTTAGGTTGCTCAAAGATACATGAAAATGCCATAAATAGATTCTTTGGATTTTTCTGAGAATTTTTCATATATAATTTGTTTCAATTGGAGTTACGGTTGAATTTATATGATTTTTAGAAGTTTTGGGCATTTTCTGGAATTTCCTGAATTATTTTAAATCCAGAAAATTATTAACTGCATCAGCATCACATCACTGTGACGTCAACAGGTCAACTGCGGCTGACCAGGTCAAACCTGACCAGTGGGGTCCACTGGTTAGTCACACAGTGCTGTCTAGGTCACCGACAAGTCGGGTCAGGTCAACAGCCACGTCAGCAGAGTCAATACTGACGGTGGGTCCCTCTGTTTATGAATTAATCTAAACAGAAAATAAAACTAACCTAAACAGGTACAGGGGCCCACATGGCAGTGGCTCTAGGGGGTTAGTTAAGGTGTCATAAGTGGCTAATGACTTGCCATGTCAGCATTGTCGGCGATTAGTCGCCGGCGACCTCAAGTCGCGGCGGAGGGAGTCGGGATTTCGTTGCAGGGCCCTATTTGGCGCGCGGGGAGCATCTACGTGAAGCTGGGGGGCTGCCGCGTCGAGTGGTGGTGGTGTTTGGGCTCGGGGTGGTCGGAAAAGACGCCGGCGACGACGTTGGCGGCTGCCGGAGCTCGGGCGAGCTCGGGGTCGTCGCTAGGAGGCACGGCAGGAGGTGCGGAGCGGTGCTGCGGGCTCCTGGGGATACGGCGAGTGCGGTGAAGCCCTCGGTTGCGAGCTTGCGCGGCTGTGGCCACGGCTACGCCATGGCCGGCTGCGAGATGCTCTCAGGCTCAAAGAGGGCGGCGACTACACGGCGCAAACGAGCAAGGGGGAAGATGGGGTCAAAGGAGAAGCTCATAAGGAGTGCAGCGGTGGTCTCGGGAAGCTCGGGGAGGCAACGGAGCGGGCGCATGGTCGCCGGCGATCTCGGCGGACCGAGGTTGAAGAAGACGGTGATAGCGGTGTTCTAGGGCTTCCAGCATCGCTTGGCTCGATGCAGAGGACAAGGACGTCGAGGCGGAGCTCTCGGGCGCGTCGGTGAGGCGTGGGGTGGCCGGTGGCCGCGGGAACGGTGAGCGGCGCGACGGCGGTTTCGGGCGGCTGCGCGTGCGAGAGACAGAGGAGGGGAGAAGCACGGCGAGAGGTCGAGGGGATTCCAGGGGGGTGCATGGCGTCTCCTGAAGAAGCCAGGCGAAGCGGCAAGCAGGAGGTGGCCGGGCGTGCGCCGGTGTGCGTCGGCCATGCGCCTGTGCCTACTGGCGCGAGGAGGAAGGCGAAGGGGGGGCGGCCAGTGGGCTGGGCCGCACAGCGCTGGACCAGCATGGGGGAGCTGGGCCGGTTGGTGGGTGCATGGTAAGTCGCACAGGTATTCTCTCTATCTCTTCTGTTAAAGTTTTTCTATTTCTTTGTAACTTCTGGGCTTTATTAAAAATACTAGAACGTTTTCAAAAATCCTGAAGATAATTGTGGGCTCTGTTTGGATTATTCCTAACAGCCCTCACTTAAGTTCAGAATTAAGAACTTAAAATAGTATATAGCATTTGAATGCCCAATTGCAAATAGCATATGATTTAATTCAGTGACCTTATGTGTCCTAGAAAATTGTGCACCATTTTTGTCAGATGCTCTGGACCAAGGCAAAGATGATGAACATTTTAGAAGGGCATTTCAGGTTCATTGAAAAAGGTCTTAGTAAACCCTAATTGGTTTAAGAGGGGTGTGCTGGGGGTTCGGACATCCCCATTTCAACTTAAAAAAAATTAAACATGATGCAACAAGATGTAACACCAGGTAGTACAATAAGTGTTAAAAAAAATCGGCACTCAAAAACTAATTCTTAAAGATTAGTTCTTCAAAGCACAATAAGTGTTATTTCTTCACAAGTTTTTGATGTAGGTTGAACAGTTGAATGCTTTTGTTTGCAAAAGATACTTTTTTTATCTATTTAGCCTACATTTACTATTCACCTAGATGTTTGTGATCTCTAGAGAAGAAATAATATCCGAGGAAACCTATTGATACTCGTTACACATGAGATGACCCCACATACTTTGTCAAAATAAACAATTCCCCGGTCAATGCATTTCATTGTTCCATGTAACGCACGGGCACCTTACTTTATATAGTACGACCATAAATTTAACTAACATTATATATAGTACGATAAATGCTCATGCATGTCACCAAAAGTTATATCATTGAAAACTATGTTCAAATACGAATCCAACGATATAGTTTTTGTTGACATGCACTAACATTTTGTCAGTTAATCTTTAGTCAAATTACATGCGGACTAATAAGCCACGACGGAGGTAGTACTAGTGTAGAGGGCGGTGCCGCACGGGAGTATCACCATGCTCGTGGCGCGGCAATAAAGCCGTCATATCACAAAACCCCACCACTCCCAGTATTAAGTGGCCTGGTAAAATAAACGGACAAGCAACCATCACATTCCTCTGTCTTTTTTGCATTTCACCTATCTGCATTTACTTTGTCTGGTTCATCTCGCACACTCAATCCCTAGATACTACTCCTAGTATCCCTAGCTACTACTCCTAGGGCCAGTTCTTTTAGCGGCTTAAAAATAAGCCGTCTCTTCCCCGGCATTTCCATTAGACTAGTTACATTGGAGAGTAACATAAGGCGCCTCACTCATTCATTTGATCTTCTAAACTACTACCTCCATCCTGGTTTATTAGTCAACATTGTAATTTGTGCTAAATTTTGACCAAAGACGTAACTGATAAAATGTTAGTGCATGTAAACAAAAGTTATATTGTTGGATTTCTATTTGAACATAGTTTCCAATGATATAATTTTTTGTGACATGCATAAACATTTCATTACATAAATTTATGGTCAAAATTTGACACAGATTACAATGGGGACCAATAAACCAGGATGGAGGTACTAGTTATGGGTTTACTAATCTAGAAGCCTAAAAGAACTGGCCCCTGGTACTCCTAGTAGTAGTACTCAAGTTGGAATTCCAATTCAACGACACAACTTGTTAGGCAAAAAAATTCGATACAAGGTGTGCGAAGCGGTTTGGGAATTTGCATGCCTTCCTGATTAGTGATGTACTCCGTACAAAGTATGATAGAGAAATAACCACAGAGAAGGAAGCTAAAAGTAAACAATCAAACGAGCATTTTTGCATTTCTTTTGCATTGAATCGTTTCACAAGCTTGACTAGTGCTATTTTTCTACTTTTACAAAAACCGCATCGTAATGTTAAAACGTGCATTTACACATACATAAGTAATAGTAGTAGCACAGTTTGCAAGCATATACAAAGAGAAACATGTAGTGCGATATATACTTAAGTTTGTGCTATATGCACGTACTTACAAAATTCATACGAATACACAAGGTTTCCAAACTTTTCCTTTTACATACTTAATTAAGGACGCTAATAATTCCCGAACATTCGGGATTTATTATTTGCGTCCCAAAACTAATGAGATCGCCTTATGAAACTCAATTATTCTTAATAAAAGCCATGGTGCTCGCAGGAGCGCTTGCGGCGTGCCACAAGTGACCTAGTGCGCAGCCATTTCTCAGCATGCTGACACAACGCCTCTTTGTCAGCCTCGCAACTCACGAGGTGCTGATTGGCGGCTTGTCGGTGGGGGAGCGGGACCTCATTGGTGTGGTGATCCAGCGCCAACAGGTACTGCTCCTCGCTAGACGTATCACCAAGCATTGATGAGACGCTTGAGCCTGACTGCATTGAGTGCTTTGGCACGGGCGTCCTCCACCACCCTCCTGGCCCTCGCATGAGCCTTCTACCAAAGAGCCAATTGCCTGACTCTCTCGGACGCGGCATAGGCTTGCCAGGCAGCATGCCTCGCGGAACGCTTCTCTACCTCGGCCTTCTTCTCCGCCTCTATTTTGGCGCGCTCTGCCAGAGGCAAAGTGTGGGACCCCGGCTCAGAGCGACCAGTTTACCTTGCATTGCCAACCCAGAGATCATGTCTTCTGGCAATACACAACATCTTGGTACAGAAATCACCCCTTTATTGAAACTAGCCAAAGCATAGTGTGACATTACATCAAGTAGCGAGGCCAAGTGGCACACTCAATGCGGCTGAAAAATATGTGCATCATTTAGTGAACATAAGGGGGCCTCGAGCATGACATCTACACGGCAGTGGAATAACGACGTAGCGGGACTCCATGGCACAGGGACACTGATGTGGACACGATTTAGACACAGCAGCACTTCGATCCAGTTAGACTTTCCTGAAATCTGGCATAACACGCCAGGTCAGTACATTGAATGTAGTTGCAAGCTCATAGCAAACAGAACCATAATGACAAACAATATCATGACATTTAATCAGGTTAAATGCAAACAACAACATGCTACTCATGCAGTGAAACCAAACTTGTGCATTGAGTCACTCGGACTCTTTCTTACCAATAGGTTGCCTCGCAACTGACCAGTGATTATGACGGATCATGAACAGAACCATACTCGGTTCAGCGAGTTACCTCATAAACAAACAATGATCACAGCCGGATCACAAGTGATGCCACAATAATCAGTCTCTCTGACATCATCATGATTCAACCATTGCAATGCAAATAACTTAGTGTGCTAGATTTCTTTATGAAAGTTGATCCATGGTGTGACTTACTTATGAACTGGGCCCTTATCCACGGGTGCGGCTATCGATAGATTAATACACTCTGCAGAGGTAGTGCACTTTACCCACACCACGGAACCCATGGCCTCGCACTCCCATTCGGGTGGACCAACAACATTCTGACAGAACTCTCCCATTGCCATGACAATCTTACGGCCACTCCGACCAACTCCCCACTAGGATTAGTCATGGGTGACCTAGCCTATCAAAGGAAAAACGGCCACCATCGTGGCAAAAAAAAACAGTCCCAAACGGGGACAAGGTATCATAACATAACAGGCCCACAAGGTTATGTCTTCTTACCGGGCCAGGGTAACGCATGCCCATAACCTTCCCTTGTTGGAGGCACCGACAAAAGGCATGAAAACGGGCGACTAACGCCTACCAATACTAAGGCAAATGTGGTTGCACTGTCAGCCCGATTCAGTGGCACCATGACCCGACAAACTTTATGTTCAAGTTCAATTATCATCAGGTTTAACTTGAAAATAAAGATGCTCGAGTCACTATATGCCATGCTTATGCAACCATATATTATGCATCCCATATCACTTAGAAACAACAGATCAGCCTTATTCAAAGTTCTACTTGCACAAACTCAACTTTCAACATTTCTGGTTCTTTCTTACTCGTAATTTATACTCATAACATTTGTTGCATTTATCAAATAAAACTTATTATGCATATAGTGAAAATAATACCGATGATCATAATATCATAGTCGTGACAAACTTGCTTAGTTCAACTACTCAAGCTACATCTCACTAGCTCAAGCATTCATTTATGTTAACTAAGCATTTTGATCAGGACAAACTAAATAACACAAGCATTATTTATTTTAATACTATATGCAATTAATATCATATAAATTCAAGTAGAAAATCATGGATATTGCAAATACACCATGACAATGTTGTTTTGCTTGCCTTAGTGCAGAGGAGCTTCACACTCCTCCTGGATGCCTTCAAGACAAGCTTCACCTTCTGAAAATAAATCAAATGACAAAAAGAAAATATCAAGAACACTTCTGAAAATTAACAGAAATTCTACAAAGCATAGAAAAATCCCATCTTGGTTGTGCTGCTAGGATTTTCCATTAAGAACACAATGCAAAAAGAATCAACTCATTTGGACTTGTAGAATAAAAGTTACATCTAGTCAAAGTTCTGGTCAAATTTGAACTAAATTTGAATAAAAGAAAAAGTAGAGGGGCGGGGGCTGACGTCGAAGGCGTAAACCGGCTGGGCGCCACCACTCATACCGCTTTGGGCGCAGCCTGAGTGGCTGATAGTGGGCCCCAGCGGTCATGTCGGAGGGGGAGGGGGAGAGAAGCAGAGTCGGGCGGCGCAGCGATGGCGCTTTCTCCGGCGAGGAGTGCCCGGCCACGAGATCTGAGAGGATAGGATTGTAGAGGAGATCGAGGTGCACCTGCTCGTACCCGCTAGGGGTGGCCGGACGGGGTCGGAATGGAGCTCTCCAGCGACGTCAGCGGGCGGAGCTCGTCGGAGATGGCGGTTCCGGTGAAGGAGGCCTACTCCAGCAGATCCAATAGCACCAACACTCACCAGTGGACCACCACGGACACGCCGGAGAAGTCAGTGGAGCTCGAGCGGCTCTGGAGAGGGAGGGGCAGTGGACGGAGATCGCTGGCGAGCTCGGGGCGGGCACGACGGCCAGAGGCCTGCCCAGTCGGGCTGCGGCTTCCTATGGTGGTGTGGACGTGTGTTGGGTGTGTGTGCGGAGGGAAACGAGCTCGTGGGAGCCCTATTTATAGGCGAGGCCGAGGCAGGGATCGAGAGCTCTCCGGAGCTCTCTAGAGTGTCTCCTAGCGACGAATGGCGTTAGTGAGAGTGGGAGAAGACACCGGAGATCACGCGGGACCTGTAGACGAGCAGCGACGAGCACATGAGCGCGGTACACGAGGAGCACAGGGGCACGGGCGCACTGTTGCCTTGGCCGCACCATGCCCGTGCTCGCTGCGGCGAGCTCGCGCATCAGTGAGCGCCAGGGCCGAGTTAATGAGGTGCAAACAAAGATGGGGAATGCAATTTGGCAAGGTGCAGCGGCTGGGGCAACGAGCACATGTGATAGAGAGGCGTTGGCGCACCGCAGAGCGCGTCGGCCACATGCCAACCCCCTTGGACGAACGTGGGCGCTTCATGAACTTTGGCATCAGGCTGAGCTAAGCACAAACACCATGTCTGGCAGGTAGTCCTTAGTGGTTTTGGTTGTTTTGCACGGTTCACCGGGTCACAGGTCAACGGTGGGAGTGGCTTTCTTCCTGGCAATTTTCTGGACAGAAACTTGTGAGCTTCACCGAGAAAAATTTAGTGAGAACTAAAGGATGTGCTTTGGGGTTTAGCAATCTATTAGGAGGGTAATCAAGCTCAGAAAAGATCAGCCCCAAAAGATCAAGCAAAAATATACTTGTTGTGCAAAGTGATAATTCTATCCAGAACAGAAATGATTTTTTGTAGCAAAAATATTCCAAAAAGTTATGCAGTATTTTTGCTCAGAAAGGTGCCCTAGGGTACAAAGAATATTTGTGAATTTATTCAGGATTTTTGGAGCAAGAAAACAAGGGGTTGCTTTGGAGCATACTTCTCTGAAGTGATTTTTAGGGAAGAAAATGAATATTTTTCTTTTATGAAAAATATTCCTTGGGCTTTTGTTGGAGTTTTCAGGGAAGGAAGTGTGAGTAAGAGGTGGATGGGTCACTTGGATGAAAATCAAGGGTAGGCCCAAGTGTTCAAGTCCATTTAAATTAATTCAAAACTCCAAATCCAAGGCAAATGCAAAAGAAAGTCCGGAAAAAGAGAGACGATAAATCCAGGCTATCACAAACCACCCCCACTTAAGATGAATCAACTGTGCCAACTCGTCTCATGACCGGGAACGGACCAATATAACTTGGTGCCAATTTTCCTTGGGTCTGAAATCTCTTGACTCCCTTCATGGGTGTGACTTGGAGATACACGTGTTCACCAGGTTCAAAACTGAATTGCCGATGTTTGGCATCATAATAGCTTTTCTGTCGTGACTTAGCCAGTTGGAGTCTATCTTGAATTTCCTTGACTTGTTACTCTGCCTCCAATATCAAATCAGTACCGAAGATACGGCAGTCTCCAGTTTGAGACCAATTTAATGGAGTGTGGCACTTACGGCCGTACAAAGCTTCAAAGGGTGACATCTTTAGACAGGTTTGAAAACTGTTGTTGTATGAGAATTCCACATATGGCAGACAATCTTCCCATTTGGGTCCATGGGCTAAGGCACATGCCCGAAGCATATCTTCAAGGATTTGATTTACCCGATCGGTTTGACCGTCTATCTGTGGATGATAGGCGGTGCTATATTTGAGAGAGGTCCCCAAAGCTTGATGGAGTCAGGACCAGAATGCGGAGGTAAACACTGAACCTCGGTCTGAAGTGATTGTTTTTGGTACTCCATGCAAACTGACAATCAGGATTCATATAATTGTGCAAGTTGATCAGCGCGAAAGGTGGTGCAGATGGCAATAAAATGAGCCACTTTAGTCAGCGTGTCCACAATGACCCATGTAGCATCATTGCCTCAACGAGTCCTGGGTAGACCGGTGATAAAATCAATGCAGAAATCATCCCATTTCCATTGCGAGACGGGTAGAGGTTGGAGAAGTCCGGCGGATTTTTGGTGTTCCGCCTTTACTTTGTTGCATATGTCACAACAAGTGAGAAAATATGCAATGTCCCTTTTCATTCCATCCCACCAAAATATATGTCGAAGTTCTTCGTACATTTTAGTGCCGCCTGGGTGTATCGATTGCCTTGTTTGTTGTGTTAAACACCTCCTTTAAGGACCAAAAGTTGGAGTAAAGAGTGTTTATATTTATCCCTAACACCCCCGTACTATCTACGTGGGGGCAGAAGCCGACGACTGGCCAACTGTCAGATTTCATAAACAGCTGCACAGGAGGTAAAATTTTAAAGTAACAAGCATTATATTACATAACGACCTTGTTTCACAAGTTCCTCAAAAAAACGACCTTGTTTCACAAATTACAGGACATGATAAAATGAATGTTTTGATGGGAATATAACATCCTTCATACATTGCCCCACCACAAGGCGGGATCCCTCCAGGACACTATGAATATACATCTCGGGACGGCGGTGCTCCTTGCCCTCAGGTGGCCCCTCGGTCATCAACTTCTTGGCATCCATCTTCGCCCAGTGCACCTTGGCGCGGGCAAAGGCCATCCGCGTACCTTCAATGCAGACCGGTCGCTTGATGACTTCAAGCCGTGTGTGTCGGTGTCAAAACTGGCGGATCTCGGGTAGGGGGTCCCGATCTATGCGTCTAAGGCTAATGGTAACAAGAGGCAAGGGACATGATGTTTTACCTAGGTTCGGGCCCTCTCGATGGAGGTAAAACCCTACTTCCTGCATGATTGATATTGATGTTACGGGTATTACAAGAATTGATCTACCATGAGATCGTAGAGGGTAAACCCTAGATGCTAGCCTATGATGATTATGATCCTGTCTCTAAGGACTAAACCCTCCAGTTTATATAGACACCGGAGAGGTCTAGGGTTTACATGGAGTCGGTTACAAAGAAGGAAATATAATATCCGGATCGCCAAGCTTGTCTTCCACGCAAAGGAGAGTCCCGTACGGACACAGGACGAAGTCTTGAGTCTTGTATCTTCACGGTCCAACAGTCCGGCCAAAGTATATAGTCCGGCTGTCCGGATACCCCCTAATCCAGGACTCCCTCAGTAGCCCCGGAACCAGGCTTCAATGACGACGAGTCCGGCGCGTAGTGTGTCTTCGGGATTGGAAGGCAGGTTCCATATCTGAATACTCCAAAGTAATTATAGAACAATTAAACTGTGTCCGGATCTGCAAGATGATCCTCATATACCACCGTAGAGAGCATAGCACTTCATAAATCTGATCTGCTGGCAATTCAAAGCAACATGACACTACGGTCGGGTCATTATTCGAACGGTTTTCCCACAACCAGCCATAGCGCATATTGCGAGGCGGTTTCCTCGGCACGTCTTGTCGAAGCAGAGATGATGTCCCCTTATCACGGGATTTCCATCAATACGGGTATGGGTAACCCAACCGCGCAATCAATCGTGGCGCTTGGGAAACAAGCGATTCACAACAGGAAAGTGGGGAGGCGCACCGTTCTTGTCGCCTCTATAAAGGGATAAGGATTCCCCATTTTCACCCACGCCTTCTTCCTCCTCTGCTTATCCATTCTCACACCCTCGAGCTCCAGCGCCCTAGTTCACGCCTTCTCCGCACGGCCAAACATGTCTGGAGCAGGAGGCAAGTGGGTGGCCTCCACCGTGAAGGAGGATCATATTGTGAAGCTCCGAGCGGCCGGATACATGGCCGCAGACATCGTGCACTAGCTACCAGACGAAGGGTAGATCATTCCAACTTTGGAACTCCACGAGAGGGTCGTGTTTCTCGCCCACTTCATCTGTGGACTGGGATTTCCACTTCATCCCTTCGTCCGCGGGCTCATGTTCTACTACGGGCTAGATTTGCATGATCTAGCCCCAAATTTCATCCTCAACATCTTGGCGTTTATCGTCGTGTGCGAGGCTTTCCTCCGCATCAAGCCTCACTTCGGCTTGTGGCTACGAATCTTCTGCGTGAAGCCGAAGATCGTGAGCGGCCAGCAAGCGGAGTGCGGAGGCGCCATGGTGGGAAAGATGCCCAATGTCACCTGTCTTGATGGCTCCTTTGCGGAGACCATGAAAGGGTGGCAATCGGGGTGGTTCTACATCACCGAGCCACGCGACGCCAACTGGGCGGCGGCCCACGAATTCCGATCCGGAATCCCCATGCGGCTCACCTCCTTGGAAAAGAAGGGCCTGGCATGGGGCGAGCCTGCGGAGCTGACCGGACTTCAGAACTGCATCAAGAATATGAAGGACAAGAAAATCAAGCTTGTCAACGTGGTCCAGGTCATGCTTGTCCGCCAGATCCTTCCGTGCCAAAGACGGGCATTTAATCTATGGGAGTTCGTCCCGGCCGAACACCAGACGCTTCAAAAGCTCTACGGCATGACACACAAGGGCGCATGGATGGCACTATTCAAGGCCTCCGAAATACCTCCTCCCACATCTGAGGACCGCGGACTTCACGCCATGCGGCTCCAAGGGTGAGTTTTCTGACTACCACCAGATTCAGTTTTTCCCAATGTACTCATGGGGGAATCTTAAGTCATTGTGTGTATTTGATTAGGAATATGTAGAGATGGCAGAGCGGATTGACTGTCCGGCTCCACTGCCAGAAGGTCCAGCACATGCTCTCCTGACGGAGATGCTAGTCCCGGCGTCCTACAAGGCACCGGAAAAGAAGGCCAAAAAGAAGGCCCCGGGGACCAGGAAGGGTCTCCGGCGTAAGGTCGTACCAGACGCTTCATCCGAAGACGACGAGGCACACTCCTCCCCCAAAGGTGGGGAGGAAGAGGAAAGGGCCGCCCCATCCGGAGAGGACGAGGGGCCTAAGAAGGCGACCCAGGGGACCGGGAAGGGTCCTCGGTGCAAGGCCGTCATACCCTCGTTGTCCGAAGACGAGGAGGCAGATTCCTCCCGCAGAGGCGGGGGGGAACACGAAGAAACTCTGCCTCCCCTCACTGGGGAGGAGAAGAAGAGGAAAGCTGCCCCGGAGGGGGAGGCTAGGGCACCCAAGAAGGGAAAGGAGTCCCTTCCGGATTACTCCACCACGGCCGCCTATAGCGAGGAGGAGTGGCTGCCCAGGGTGAAGCCCCTAGTGAGATCGTAAGTATCCGCACTCTATTATACTTTAGTGTGACTTCACTTCATAGTCTTGTTATAACGCCGAACACATATATGCAGTCTGGCCAGGGTTCATCTCGAGGTATCATCTTCGGATGGGTCCTTGAGTGATTCGACGATGAACTCGCTTCCGACGGACACTATCTCTTGGCCTGCGGACGACATAGAGGTGTTGTCCTAAAGTCTCCCAGAGCAGGGGGAGGTGGCTCTGGAGACGCCCCAGGGCAAAATTCCAGATGCCGGAGACACCGGGTATAAGATCCCCGCGGATCGTGCCGACGAGAGCCGCAGCAAGCCGGGCTCTCAGCCGGATACTATACCGGAAGCTCCAATGGTTCCGGACTCGGGCATGCGGCCCCTAACTAGGGAGGGCAAGCCATCCGTGCCAATGACTTCCGTTATGCCAGGGGCATCGGATAGTCTGCTGGATGCGCTTCGCGACGCTTCCATGGATGAAGAGCACCATACTCTTATGAGTGCGGTGATTCAAAAGGTTCTGTCTGCCAAGAGCGGACTAACCGAAGCCTGCAACAGCCTCCTGACGGGCTTTGAGGTAAGTTATCAAAAATGTGTGAAATTATCACCCGATAGGTAGTAGCCCCTGATACTCTGTTTGGTGTTCAAAACGAAAAGCCAAACGGAGGGTCGATTATAATCCGCATGAGTCTAATAGTAGGTTTGCACGTGAATAAGCAGGCGGTTATGCTTGTCGCTGCTTCCCGCACGGCTGATGTCGCCGGACTTAAACGGGACCTGGAGCAGGTACACGGAGAGCTCGGCCTCACGAAGAGGCAGCTCGAAGAGAACAAAGGTGAGTGATACCCCGTTTGTGTATTATAAAGGAATAGACAAAATTGGTGATTCTAATGACAAAGCGTTGTGACTTTGTAATAGGGGCCACAACCGAAGTGGCGTCCCTGAAGGAAGCGCTGTCCGAGGCCGAAGACATGGAGGCCATGGAGCGCATTGAGCGCAAAAAGTAGAATGCTAGGGTGGGCGAGGTACAACAAGAGCTCTAGGAGCTCGGCAAGAAGTTCGAGTCCTTGGAGCGTGACCTCAAGACGAAGGAGTCTGAGCTTGCGAAGGCCCTTGCGAGTATGAAAGACGCCAAGGCCGAAGCCAAGAAGGCCCAGCAGGAAATCCAGGCAGCCAAGAAGATAGCGGCGGGTAAGACATTCTATATGCAAAGCAAGCATGTGGAGGAGGCGTTTCTCTTACTTACCCGAATTCGGTGCTCTCCAGGGGCATTCGCAGATCTGCCACGCAGCGTATCCGATGCCGCGGAGTTCTACCGTGCCGAGGAGGGGAGCTCGACGGAGAAGCAGCTCTGGTCCCAATATGCTGGAGCCGAACATCCGGTGCCTCTGAGTGACCAATTGAAGCAATTGGTTGAACTCCACAGGGCGGCCGAAGTGGCTATGAAAGATTTCATAGTCCGGATGTGGCCTAGTGAGCCCTTGCCTGCCAGCTACTTTGGCCTGATAAAGCGGATGGTAAACGCCTGTCCGCGGCTTGAGGTCATCAAGCGATCCATTTGCATTGAGGGTGCCTGCCGGGCCTTTGCCCGTGCGAAGGTGCATTGGGGCAAGCTGGATGCGGAGAAGCGGTGAAGGACGGGCCGCCGGAGGGCAAGGCGCATCGATGTCCCGAAAAATATTATGATGGTGTTATGAAAGGCGCTCGTCTCGTGGCCGATGAATGTACCAAGGACACGATCCTTGAGTAAATGTACTTCTATCGTTGTTGTAATATAAAGACAAAGTTACTTGCGCTATATAGCGCTTTTTGATTTAAAATATTACCTTCTATGCGGCTGTTTATAAAATTCTGAAAGTAGGCAAGTCGTCGGCTTCCGCCCCCACATAACTAGTACCGGGGTGTTCCTGGAAAAGCCCATACACTCTTTATCCAAATTTCTGGTCCCTGAAGAAGGTGTTTGGCGTAGTGAACAAGGCAATCAGACTATTCGGCATTATAACTTTCACTTAGCCATAGAAGTGTCACACCCTAGCTAGTCATGCATTAGAGTGTTGCATCATGTTTACTCTTTCATCAGAAACTTGAAATGGGGATGACAGAACCCCCAGTCCCCTCTGAAACCAACTAGGGTTACTAAAATAATTTTTCAATGAACCTGAAATGCCCTTCTAAAATGCCCATCATTTTTGCCTTGGTTCAGAACCTCTGCCAAAAGTGGTGCACATTTTCCTAGGCCATCCTAGGGTTTTTGAATTAAATCATAAATATTTGAATTTGGGCATTTAAAATAATATAAAATATTTAAATGCTCAAATATCTCCAAACTAAAATGTTTCATGTTGGAAATAATCCAACTATGGGCCAGGAATAGTTTGGTGATTTTTGAAGTTGCCTAGGTATTTTATTAAATTCAACAAAGTTGCAGATATATTAAATAAAAAAACAGAAACAGAAAAAAAGGGGAAAACTTACCTGTCGCCCACCAGCCAGCCCACCTGGCCGGCCCAGCCCGGCCACCGCTCCAGCGAGCTGCTTGGCTTGCCAGGCAGGCAGCCAAGGTGCTCGGCGGCGGCACCGCAGCTCGCCACGCAGCTGCTCGCCGCCTCGCCGCCTCCCTCGCCCGGCTAACGCCGTGAACCGGCCTCCCTCTCTCCCCCGAACCCCCCAGACACCCCCTCTCCTCTCCAGCTCCTCCCCCTCGCACGCCCCAGCCATGGCCGACGCCATCGCCACCACCCCCTCGCCGTAGCCACGCCCTCCGTCCACCCCACGCCGTGCCACCGTGTCCAGGAGCTTCGCCGCCGTCCACTTCATCGAGCTAGACGAGCCCCGTGTGCTCGAGCGGCCCGAGACCATCGCACCGACCTCGCCCGAGCTCGCCGTCGCCGGAGATCCCTTTCAACGCCGTCGCTGCCTCAGCTCGTCCCCGACCCCGCCGGTGGCCTCTACGGGAGCGCTGTGAGCCTAGCTACTCCTCCGACCCTCTCTCTCTCATTCCCGAGCCGTGTAGCCACCGCACGAGGATCACACGCCCGCACCGTCGCGGACCTCGTCGCCGACGTGCTTCCGGCCACACTCCGGCCACAAGATGGTGTCCATCTTGCTCACGAGTCCCACAGCACCTAGCTAGCCACTCCACGAGCCTCACCGACCCCTCTAGCGCCAAGTTCATCCTCGACCGAACCCCGGTGGCCGCCAAAGTCGTCGCCGGCGCCAACTCCGCACACCCCGACCCCAACGGACTCCGCCAAGAGCTGCGGTTTGTCCTCAGCTCCACTCCGGTGGTCTCCGCGGTCCATTTGGTGGCCGAAATGGCCAAAACCACTCCCACCGCCGCGTCGGGCTCGCCGGCGGCTAAACGCCGGCAGCCGGCTTTGACTTTGACCACGGGTGGGCCCTGGTTGACTCTCCTGAGTCAATGACAGGTGGGGCCCAGCCCTGCTAATTATACAGGATTAGTTTTAATTAAATCTTAATTAAAATAATCACCCTGACATGCGGGACCCACTGTCAGGTTTGACCCAGACCTGTTCCGTTGACCTGCTGACGTCACACTGACGTCAGGCTGACGCAGTAATTGATTTTCTGGATTTAAATTAAATCAGGAAATTCCAGAATATTATTTAAACTTCAAAAATTCATAACTTTTATTCTGTAACTCCAAATTGGACAAATTATATATGAAAAATGATCAGAAAAATCCAATCTATCCATCTGTACTATTTTCATGCATGATCAAACAAGTTAAATTGATGTTTTAAGCAGAACAAGGAAAAGCACTTTAAAAGACCATATTTGAATTTGAAATTTGAATCCTTGATTCAAATTTGTTCAAACCCCTCTGGTTTTAGTTGCATTAGCCCAACACACTCATATTGCCATGTTTCATGCATGCATCATATTGTTGCACATTGTTTGGTGATGCTTGTGTATCGATGTCCTTTGCGACAGGTTCTGCCCCCGAGGAGTACCGTGATTACCCTAACGAAGAACCATATCAGTGCATCGAACCATCAGGCAAGCAACCAACCATTTGATCATATCGATACAACCCCATGTTCTCGCTCCTGCTCTCTTTTACTGCATTAAGACAACGCGATTCAAACTGCTGTGTGCTACGGTAGATGAACCCATTTCCTCTGCATGACCTGTCATTGCCACAGTAACTAGATGAAACCCACTAGCATGTGTAGGAGTTGATTGAGCCCTATGTATGTGTTGTTCCTACCTTGCTATGCCTGCTATGCTTAGAGTCGTGTCAGGTCTGGTTCATCTGGGTGATGGGCTAGAGTGAAATGATTATGTCGGTAATGAGAGTGGTGTGGTGAACACGATTTGGTAAAGGTATCGATGAGAGGCCATGTAGGAGTACATGGTGGGTTGTTTCATTGAAGCCGACCTTAAGCACTGAGATCTGTATGTGTGATTTAAGAATCAGCTACTACCATGCATTGGGCCCGAAACCAATGGACCCTCTCGGCTTCTTATTCACCCTAGTTCTCCGTCCAGGAGTTGCAAGTAGTTTCTGGTGTTTGTAGCCTACTGGAGGCCGTGGACAGCGCTGACCGTAGGGGTGGGCTGTGATGCGGTAGGTACGTGGCCGGGTGTACCGAATACCCGTTAGGTATCTCGGGAACCCTGTTCACATCGTTCGGGGCCGTATGGGAAACCTCGGCCGGACTCCCTGCGGATGGAACCTGAATAGGCGATAAACCTGGACTGGAGGCTTAGGTGATTAGGTAGGTCATGGCCGACACCCACGTTGGGCCTCCACTTGAAGGTTGGCGAGTACATGTCGTGTAAACGACGGTAAGTGGTGAGAGCGTGTATGAAGAAGTACACCCCTGCAGGGTTAACATGATCTATTCGAATAGCCGCGTCCGCGGTCAAGGACTACTTGGTTGCCTATACAGTTCATAGACAAGTAAATGGAAAACTGTTAAAAGCCTCAAGATAAGTGTGAGTGCCGAGGATGGCTCTTCCGTAGGAAGACGGAGGTGGATCCTCGGTAGTGTATTGAAGTGGTGAGTAGTGGACTCGTGTGCGCAAAACCATTTCAAGTTGGAGTATCGTAGGATAGCCTAGCCAAGAGTCAAAGCTGGCTTGCTGCAATAACTCCACCAACCCTTCTTGATACTATGCATGTATGTAGGATCTGATGTAAGACTTGCTGAGTACCTTTGTACTCATGTTGCTATAATTTACATTTTTACAGAAGATGCTGCAACCCCTTCTGATGGGTTCTATGCAGACGTTGACATCCACGAGTAGGCTAAAGACCCAGGTGGTGACCCTGAGCTTGTGAAGGACCATGTAGTATAGCTAGGCTTTCCAAGCCTCTTTTATTTTACTAGTTGTCTGTACTCAGACAAGTTACTTCCGCTGCTGGTTTGTATGACTGTATGACTTGTATGTTGGGTCGTGTGACCCGTATCTTTGTGTATGCTATGTATGGCTCCCTGAGCCTTAAATAAAGTACTTGTGTCGTAGAGTCATGTTGTGATGCTTCGTTGTATTTGCACATATCGAGCATATTGTGTGTATGATTGAAATGCTTGGTATGTGTGGGATCTGACTATCTAGTTGTTTATCTTTAGTAGCCTCTCTTACCGGGAAATGTCTCCTAGTGTTACCGCTGAGCCATGGTAGCTTGCTACTGCTCTGGAACACTTAGGCTGGCCGGCATGTGTCCTTCTTCGTTCCTGTGTCTGTCCCTTCGGGGAAATGTCACGCTTTGAGTACCGGAGTCCTGTTAGCCCGCTACAGCCCGGTTTACCGGAGTCCTGCTAGCCCAGCGCTACAGCCCGGACCCACTTGCTGATGACCGACACGTTCGAAGCTGGGTCATGGATGCCTGTCCCTGTAAGTCTGTGCCACTTTGGGTTTACGACTAGTCATGTCAGCCCGGGCTCTTTATCATATGGATGCTAGCGACACTATCATATACGTGAGCCAAAAGGCGCAAACGGTCCCGGGAAAAGGTAAGTCGACACCCGTGGGGATACCGTGCGTGAGGCCGCAAAGTGATATGAGGTGTTACCAGCTAGATCGATGTGACATCGAGTCGGGGTCCTGACAGCGTTGGTATCAGAGCCGGACTGCCTGTAGGTTCTCCAAGCCAAACTGGTCGATGTTGAGTCTAGAAATTCTTTAGTTATATGTAGGGGAATTGTTTGTGGGTTGGAACGTAAGGCTCTTTTTACTCCTTATACCTTATGACTTTCTGATCTGAGTCAGTCCATTCTTCCACCGGGGGTTAAGGAACTAGGATCTATTCTCTCTATCAGGATCACGTGTTACTAATCAGTAGTACCTTATAGGTTTGATGGATACAAGCCTAGTTCAGATCTACTACCACATTATGTTGTTAGAATGGTTTCAGAACTTTGAGGTGATGATGTTGAGTGTGTACGAAATCCTTTGTCAAATGTCTCAAATCCTTCTTGAGCATTTACAGCTGTTATGCTGCCGAAATTTTGCTAGAAATTCTAATGCCTTTGCATTATGATTGTGCTTTCAGATGGCCACTCGCGACCTCAATCAAGTGGTTCGCCTGACTCGATGTCTAGATGTACCCGGCCATACTGCTAAGTTGGTCAGGGTAATGACTGAGGCTGGATACCGCTGGTATCCCGAGTACACGGTCGAAGAGCAATTCCGAGATTTTAATCAAAGCCAGTATCTCTGCACTGTCAGGATATTTCCATCTTATCCTGGATCCACCGAGCCTCTTCACTGTTCCTATGGACTCGGGGTTACTATTGAGATGGCTGTGCAGGACGCCGCCTACTCTATGATGACCATTATGCGAGTCAGATCTAGTTTATTTCGGGACTCTGATTTCCGGTATATGCCAGGATCACTTCCGGGAGCACAAGGGTATCTCCAGGCTATCTATGCTGACCCCACTCAGGAGGATTCACGGACTCGCACCACTGCTGAGATGCTCGAGGATAAGGACCGTGAAAATCGGGCCTTAAGGTTAGAGCTCTTCAATACCCGTGCTGACGACTGGGCCACGTTGACTCGGTTCGCACCGGCGGTGCAAGCTGGATATTCAGATATGCGCGATCTCTATCCTGTGAGATCTGCTCTGCCGGACGTGATGGTTTGGCGTGATGTAGGAGGCATCACCCCACCTCGCGGTCCCCGCAGGCCACCGTTTGCTGGTCCAAGGCCTCATCCTAGCCCCTATGGTCCACAAGCTCCGGGAGACCGTCTGTTTCCGGATGATCATGTTGAACTTCCAGGCTATGGAGGTGACTTCTACGAGGACTACTACGGATCGGTCTGAGTTAGTGGTAGTATCACTAGTTCGCACTAGCTGTGTCGTCTATCGCCCCGCGTGACTCGTGGGATATGACTTAGCTTGTACTCTTCCGGAGGTGTAGAAAAATAATGTATAGGAGCTTGGAATGCCTCCGATGAGATGTAATCCTTTTTCACCGTAATAGTACTTTGTTTGGTCTTGTACTAAACCCTGTATGGTGTGTATGATGATGGAATAAAAGAAGCAGTTTCTGTATCTACCATGTCATACAGATGATCATCTTGCATTCCGACTTATTCCTTACATTATGTATCCTATGTCGGAATTTTACCATCCTGACTAAATCATTGTCTTGGTTACCTAGGATGGTCAACACGCGCGCTAACCCTGCTTCCCAAGAGCAGGCCGAAGGCAGTGAAGCCAGGGATGCAAATCTGCCTCATCCCCCTTCACTAGCCGAGGTTATGATGGAAGCTGAGAGAAACAAGCGGGAGACCAACCGTTTGTTGGAGCGTATTGAACAGAATACAGCACACCATCAGAGGGCTAACGTGGTGTCACTCAGTGATTTTATCAAATTGCATCCACCCACGTTCCACCACTCCGTCGAGCCTCTCGACGCTGATGATTGGCTTCGCAGTATCTCTCACAAGCTGCGTTCCGCGCTAGTAGCTGAGGTTGACAAGGTCACCTTTGCTGCATATCATCTTGAAGGCCCCGCCAGTCTATGGTGGGAGAATTATGGAGCTATGCGGCCAGCGGGCCATGTCACTACTTGGGCTGAGTTCAGCGAGGCTTTCCGTGAACATCACATTCCGGAGGGTCTCATGGACCGTAAACGTGAAGAATTTTGCAGTTTCACCCAAGGCCGACTTTCTGTGGATGCCTATAGCAGGGAGTTTGGTAATCTCGCCCGATATGCAACTGAGGAAGTGTCTACTGACGCCAAGAAGCAAGCAAGGTTCCGTAAGGGCCTTAGTCCTGAGCTTCGCCGCGACCTCCGTCTGCATGAGTGCACATCTTTTCAGAAACTTGTCAACAAAGCCATCAGTGCTGAAACTGGTCAGACTGACTATGACGCAACACGCAAGCATGGCCGTGATATGGGTTCCTCATCCGGTGCTGGTCCTCAGAAGCGCCGCGTGTGGGTGCCCAACACCGCCCTGCCACCCAGGTTCACACCGAGGGCATCTTTCCAGGCGCCTCGCCCCGTTCAACAGTCTGCTCCAGCCAAGCCCTATGGGGGTCCAACCAATAATGCTCCTCCACGTACCAGTTCCGTGACTTGTTTCAAATGTGGGGAATCTGGTCACTATATGCGTGAGTGTCCCCAGACCAACCCCAACCAATCCGCTAAAGCTGTTGGCCGTGGCAAGCCGACAGGAAAAATATTCCACGCCAAGCCGGTCACCGCTTCACGTGGCCATGTCAACTGTATCTCTGCCGAAGAAGCTCAAGAGGATCCCAACGTCGTTCTCGGTACGCTTCTTGTTAATTGCCACCCGGCATCTGTTCTTTTCGATACAGGAGCCTCTCATTCTTTTATATCTGAAAACTATGCTCGCCTGCATAACGTCGCATTCGGTGATATGCCAACCTCTATGGTAATTCAAACTCCGGGATCCAAATGGCAAACTTCTAGAGTAAGCCATGGAAATGAAATCCAAGTCGACAGACTTGTTTTCCTCGCGTCTTTGATAGCCCTTAAATCTTCAGATATTAATATCATTCTGGGTATGGACTGGATGTCAGCTCATCATGCCCAAATTGATTGCTTCTCTAGGACTGTTCAACTCACCCATCCTTCGGGGAAGATAGTCAATGTCTTGACCCGAATAGCCAAGCGACAATTATATTCTCTTAACGCCAGCCCTTTGCCAGACCTTGAGGACGTGCCGGTAGTCTGTGACTTCCCGGATGTCTTTCCAGAGGAATTGCCAGGTGTTCCACCTGACAGGGATGTTGAGTTCGTAATAGACCTCATCCCCGGAACCGTTCCGATTGCTAGAAGACCCTATAAGATGGCACCACTAGAACTAGCCGAGCTTAAGAAACAACTCGATGAGTCCTTGAAAAAGGGTTTCATCCGCCCTAGTTCATCTCCGTGGGCTTGCCCCGTCCTGTTCATTAAGAAGAAGGATGGTACGGACCGGATGGTTGTAGATTACCGACCTGTCAATTTGGTCACAATCAAAAACAAATACCCGCTTCCCAGGATCAACGACCTGTATGATCAGCTCGCTGGATCCTCAGTCTTCTCCAAGATGGATTTGAGGTTGGGCTACCATCAAATCAAAATCAGAAACGGGGACATTCCTAAAACGGCCTTTGTTACTCGTTATGGCCAATACGAGTACACCGTCATGTCCTTCGGTTTAACCAACGCTCCAGCCACCTTTTCTCGGTTAATGAACTCAATCTTCATGGAGTATTTGGATAAATTCGTCGTAGTTTATCTCGATGATATACTCATCTACTCCAAGAACGAGGAAGAACATGCCGAACATTTAAGGCTAGTGTTGAAGAAACTTCGAGAGCATCGCCTTTATGCCAAATTTTCTAAATGTGAATTCTGGTTGTCAGAAGTGACCTATCTGGGTCATGTAATATCTGGTAAAGGTATTGCTGTTAACCCTGAGCGAGTGCAATCCGTCCTTAATTGGACTCCACCTGAATCGGTCAAGCAAGTTCGGAGTTTTCTAGGCTTAGCGAGCTATTGCCGTCGCTTTGTCGAGAACTTTTCCAAAGTTGCTAAACCTCTAACCGAACTCCTCAAGAAAGATAAGAAGTTCGAATGGACTCCACAATGTGAGCACAGCTTTCAGGAACTGAAAAGACGCCTGACCTCTGCTCCCGTGCTGGTACCGCCAGACTTCTCCAAGGACTTCGTTATCTACTGCGACGCCTCGCGACAAGGACTAGGTTGCATTCTCATGCAAGATCGACACGTAATGCTTACGCTTCACGGCAATTGCACCCACATGAGGAGAATTATCCTACTCATGATCTAGAGCTTGCAGCCGTAGTCTATGCACTTAAGACCTGGCGACATTACCTCCTCGGTAATCGTTGCGAAATATTCACTGATCACCAAAGTCTGAAGTACATTTTCACCCAACCGGATTTGAATCTCAGGCAGAGACGTTGGGTTGAATTGATCACAGACTTCGACTTAGGAATAACCTACACCCCAGGGAAAGCCAACGTCATGGCTGATGCGCTAAGTCGTAAATCTTATTGTAACAACCTGATGTTACAACAAAGTCAACCGTTTCTCCATGAGGAATTTCGGAAACTTAACCTTCACATTGTACCTCAAGGTTTTCTTTCCACCTTGGTGGCAAAACCTACCCTTACGGATCAAATTATCAAAGCACAGAAGGTAGATCCGGGAATCTCCCGCATCAAGGGGAACATTCAGAAAGGAATTGCGGATTGTTTCTCCATTAATGATCAAGGAGTCGTATACTTCGGGAATCGACTAGTAGTTCCCAAAGTGCGCAACCTAAGGCGATTAATCCTTAAGGAAGCTCATGAATCTCCTCTCACTATTCATCCCGGTAGTACTAAAATGTATCAGGACCTACGCCAGAGGTTCTGGTGGACTAGGATGAAGAGAGAAATTGCTCAGTATATTGCAAATTGCGACGTCTGTCGTCGTGTAAAAGCAGAGCATCAACGGCCTGCTGGCACTCTTCAACACTTAGCTATTCCTGAATGGAAATGGGATAAAATTAGTATGGATTTCATTACCGGTTTTCCCAGGACCAAGAGAGGGAATAATGCTATTTTCGTCGTGGTCGATCGTCTTTCCAAGGTAGCCCATTTCTTACCTGTTCATGAGAGTATAACCGCTAGTCAGCTGGCAGATTTGTACATCTCCCGAATAGTGTCTCTCCATGGTGTTCCTTTGGAAATTAACTCGGATCGAGGAAGTCTTTTCACCTCTCGATTTTGGGAAAGTTTCCAAAATGCTATGGGAACCCGTCTCTCCTTTAGCACCGCTTTCCACCCTCAGTCGAGTGGTCAAGTGGAACGCGTCAACCAAATTCTAGAAGACATGCTTCGAGCCTCTGTTATCTCTTTCGGAATGGACTGGGAGAAGTGCCTTCCATTTGCCGAATTCGCCTACAACAACAGCTATCAATCTAGCTTGGGTAAAGCCCCTTTTGAAGTTCTCTATGGACGACGATGTCGAACACCCCTTAACTGGTCAGAGACCGGGGAAAGACAATTCTTTGGCCCGGATATGATTCAGGAAGCAGAAGAACAAGTTCGTATCGTTCGTGAAAAGTTGAAAACAGCCCAATCTCGTCAAAAGAGTCAATATGACCGAAAACATAGGGCTATGACTTTCGAAGTTGACGAGAAGGCTTATCTTCGGGTCACCCCTCTGAAGGGAACCCATCGTTTCGGTATCAAAGGCAAATTGGCTCCTCGTTACAATGGACCTTTTCGCATTCTCGCCAAACGAGGAGAAGTTGCCTACCAGCTGGAACTACCTCCGCACCTCTCCAGAGTTCACGATGTCTTCCACGTTTCTCAACTCAGGCGTTGCTTCTCGGATCCTATCCGTGGAGTGGACCACGAAACGCTTGATCTCCAAGATGATCTTACATATCGAGAGTACCCCATTCGTATCCTCGATCAGGCCGAACGTACCACGCGACGTCATAATATCAAGTTTCTCAAGGTTCAATGGTCGCACCATTCTGAGGATGAAGCAACTTGGGAAAGGGAGGATCGTCTTCGACTTGAATATCCCGCCTTCTTCCCGGAGGAACCCAAATCTCGGGACGAGATTCTTTTGAGTGGGGGTGAGTTGTCACACCCTAGCTAGTCATGCATTAGAGTGTTGCATCATGTTTACTGTTTCATCAGAAACTTGAAATGGGGATGACAGAACCCCCAGTCCCCTCTGAAACCAACTAGGGTTACTAAAATAATTTTTCAATGAACCTGAAATGCCCTTCTAAAATGCCCATCATTTTTGCCTTGGTTCAGAACCTCTGCCAAAAGTGGTGCACATTTTCCTAGGCCATCCTAGGGTTTTTGAATTAAATCATAAATATTTGAATTTGGGCATTTAAAATAATATAAAATATTTAAATGCTCAAATATCTCCAAACTAAAATGTTTCATGTTGGAAATAATCCAACTATGGGCCAGGAATAGTTTGGTGATTTTTGAAGTTGCCTAGGTATTTTATTAAATTCAACAAAGTTGCAGATATATTAAATAAAAAAAACAGAAACAGAAAAAAAGGGGAAAACTTACCTGTCGCCCACCAGCCAGCCCACCTGGCCGGCCCAGCCCGGCCACCGCTCCAGCGAGCTGCTTGGCTTGCCAGGCAGG
>NC_041385.1:238957158-239016900 GCF_002162155.2 Triticum dicoccoides
CCTCCGTCCACCCCACGCCGTGCCACCGTGTCCAGGAGCTTCGCCGCCGTCCACTTCATCGAGCTAGCCGAGCCCCGTGTGCTCGAGCGGCCCGAGACCACCGCACCGACCTCGCCCGAGCTCGCCGTCGCCGGAGATCCCTTTCAACGCCGTCGCTGCCTCAGCTCGTCCCCGACCCCGCCGGTGGCCTCTACGGGAGCGCTGTGAGCCTAGCTACTCCTCCGACCCTCTCTCTCTCATTCCCGAGCCGTGTAGCCACCGCACGAGGATCACACGCCCGCACCGTCGCGGACCTCGTCGCCGACGTGCTTCTGGCCACACTCCGGCCACAAGATGGTGTCCATCTTGCTCACCGAGTCCCACGGCACCTAGCTAGCCACTCCACGAGCCTCACCGACCCCTCTAGCGCCAAGTTCATCCTCGACCGAACCCCGGTCACCGCCAAAGTCGTAGCCGGCGCCAACTCCGGCCACCCCGACCCCAACGGACTCCGCCAAGAGTTGCGGTTTGTCCTCAGCTCCACTCCGGTGGTCTCCGCGGTCCATTTGGTGGCCGAAATGGCCAAAACCACTCCCGCCGCCGCGTCGGGCTCGCCGGCGGCTAAACGCCGGCAGCCGACTTTGACTTTGACCACGGGTGGGCCCTGGTTGACTCTCCTGAGTCAATGACAGGTGGGGCCCAGCCCTGCTAATTATACAAGATTAGTTTTAATTAAATCTTAATTAAAATAATCACCCTGACATGCGGGACCCACTGTCAGTTTGACCCAGACCTGTTCCGTTGACCTGCTGACGTCACACTGACGTCAGGCTGACGGAGTAATTGATTTTCTGGATTTAAATTAAATCAGGAAATTCCAGAATATTATTTAAACTTCAAAAATTCATAACTTTTATTCTGTAACTCCAAATTGGACAAATTATATATGAAAAATGATCAGAAAAATCCAATCTATCCATCTGTACTATTTTCATGCATGATCAAACAAGTTAAATTGATGTTTTAAGCAGAACAAGGAAAAGCACTTTAAAAGACCATATTTGAATTTGAAATTTGAATCCTTGATTCAAATTTGTTCAAACCCCTCTGGTTTTAGTTGCATTAGCCCAACACACTCATATTGCCATGTTTCATGCATGCATCATATTGTTGCACATTGTTTGGTGATGCTTGTGTATCGATGTCCTTTGCGACAGGTTCTGCCCCCGAGGAGTACCGTGATTACCCTAACGAAGAACCATATCAGTGCATCGAACCATCAGGCAAGCAACCAACCATTTGATCATATCGATACAACCCCATGTTCTCGCTCCTGCTCTCTTTTACTGCATTAAGACAACGCGATTCAAACTGCTGTGTGCTACGGTAGTTGAACCCATTTCCTCTGCATGACCTGTCATTGCCACAGTAACTAGATGAAACCCACTAGCATGTGTAGGAGTTGATTGAGCCCTATGTATGTGTTGTTCCTACCTTGCTATGCCTGCTATGCTTAGAGTCGTGTCAGGTCTGGTTCATCTGGGTGATGGGCTAGAGTGAAATGATTATGTCGGTAATGAGAGTGGTGTGGTGAACACGATTTGGTAAAGGTATCGATGAGAGGCCATGTAGGAGTACATGGTGGGTTGTTTCATTGAAGCCGACCTTAAGCACTAAGATCTGTATGTGTGATTTAAGAATCAGCTACTACCATGCATTGGGCCCGAAACCAATGGACCCTCTCGGCTTCTTATTCACCCTAGTTCTCTGTCCAGGAGTTGCAAGTAGTTTCTGGTGTTTGTAGCCTACTGGAGGCCGTGGACAGCGCTGACCGTAGGGGTGGGCTGTGATGCGGTAGGTACGTGGCACGGTGTACCGAATACCCGTTAGGTATCTCGGGAACCCTGTTCACATCGTTCGGGGCCGTATGGGAAACCTCGGCCGGACTCCCTGCGGATGGAACCTGAATAGGTGATAAACCTGGACTGGAGGCTTAGGTGATTAGGTAGGTTGTGGCCGACACCCACGTTGGGCTTCCGCTTGAAGGTTGCCGAGTACATGTCGTGTAAGCAACGATAAGTGGTGAGAGCGTGTATGAAGAAGTACACCCCTGCAGGGTTAACATGATCTATTCGAATAGCCGCGTCCGCGGTAAAGGACTACTTGGTTGCCTATACAGTTCATAGACAAGTAAATGGATACTGTTAAAAGCCTCAAGATAAGTGTGAGTGCCGAGGATGGCTCTTCTGTAGGAAGACGGAGGTGGATCCTCAGTAGTGTATTGAAGTGGTGAGTAGTGGACTCGTGTGCGCAAAACCATTTCAAGTTGGAGTATCGTAGGTTAGCCTAGCCAAGAGTCAAAGCTGGCTTGCTGCAATAACTCCACCAACCCTTCTTGATACTATGCATGTATGTAGGATCTGATGTAAGTCTTGCTGAGTACCTTTGTACTCATGTTGCTATAATCTACATTTTTACAGAAGACGCTGCAACCCCTTCTGATGGGTTCTATGTAGACGTTGACATCAACGAGTAGGCTAAAGACCCAGGTGGTGACCCTGAGCTTGTGAAGGACCACATAGTATAGCTAGGCTTTCCAAGCCTCTTTTATTTTACTAGTTGTCTGTACTCAGACAAGTTACTTCCGCTGCTGGTTTGTATGACTGTATGACTTGTATGTGGGGTCGTGAGACCCGTACCTTTGTGTATGTTATGTATGGCTCCCTGAGCCTTAAATAAAGTACTTGTGTCATAGAGTCATGTTGTGATGCTTCGTTGTATTTGCACATATCGAGCATATTGTGTGTATGATTGAAATGCTTGGTATGTGTGGGATCTGACTATCTAGTTGTTTATCTTTAGTAGCCTCTCTTACCGGGAAATGTCTCCTAGTGTTACCGCTGAGCCATGGTAGCTTGCTACTGCTCTGGAACACTTAGGCTGGCCGGCATGTGTCCTTCTTCGTTCCTGTGTCTGTCCCTTCGGGGAAATGTCACGCTTTGAGTACCGGAGTCCTGTTAGCCCGCTACAGCCCGGTTTACCGGAGTCCTGCTAGCCCAGCGCTACAGCCCGGACCCACTTGCTGATGACCGACACGTTCGAAGCTGGGTCATGGATGCCTGTCCCTGTAAGTCTGTGCCACTTTGGGTTACGACTAGTCATGTCAGCCCGGGCTCTTTATCATATGGATGCTAGCGACACTATCATATACGTGAGCCAAAAGGCGCAAACGGTCCCGGGAAAAGGTAAGTCGACACCCATGGGGATACCGTGCGTGAGGCCGCAAAGTGATATGAGGTGTTACCAGCTAGATCGATGTGACATCGAGTCGGGGTCCTGACAAGAAGTCTACAATTTTAAATTTCGGTGAAGCCCCTAGAATTCGGAAAGCCAAATTGGGGCGCTATATACGCTTAATTGGACGAAGCCGATTCCTCGCCTAAAGCAGAAAAAATCTTTAAGGATTTTAAGACCCCTCGAACTGCGACCAGCTCTCACCGCATCATGCCAGTCAGTTTTCGGCTTCCTCTACTTGAGGTGTTCATCCGGAAGAACCGGGACACAATCGCAGTAGTTCTCCCTATGCTACCTTAGCCGATATAACGGAATGTGAGGTACCAAAACAAGGGAGACGGGCAAACCCAACTATTGACCCAAGAGGTGATTCGGAGCTGATGCATATAGTGCTATAAGTTCGGGGTGCCGCACTATTGTAAGTGCCCGGACCTCTCTTGCCGTGGTATGCGGCCCCATAAGGAGCCCCTGGCAAACTAAACGTACCAAGGTGTACGGATGTAATATTAAATGAACATTTATAGAAAAAATGTGAAAATAGGAATAATAAGCTGACGCTATATATTATCTCCCATTGATAAATAATACATCTAAGCGGATGTTTACAATGAATGCGTTAAGCAGAAGTAAATAGGACTATTTGACATGTCCCATCCAAGGGCGGGCTGCATGTAGGTATATAAAACAGGTATAACGATCGTTAACAGATTACACATGGGTATCCCCTTTGTGCGCAAAGCCTTTTGCCTCCTTGGTTTTCTCTCCTGTGCAAGTCCGAAAATCCGGCTCTTCTGAAGAGGCTGCCCGAAAGCAGTATCCTGAAAGGTAAAAAGGGGGTTTATTAAAGTATGTTGCGGCTGAGCCGCACTGTTTGACTGAGTCCCTATTGTCCCTCCGCCTATGCCCATGGTATTTTTAGTGCGTAATTGTGTACGCGCAGTGCGGATGCTGCCTTGATGGGGCTGGAGCGGAGGCCGGACTGCTAGTCGCGCTCTTGCGTGCATGGCGATCCTATTACAGGGTACTCCGCACTCGCTTGACGGTGTTCGGGGTTGTTATCGCTGGATTGGTGGTTTGTCGGAGAAGGCTGCATTGTACTTATGCCGTGAGGGATGTAGTATGTTCTTCTGTACGAAGAGAGCGGTCCATGTTTCCATTGACTGTTATGACCCCGCGAGGTCCTGGCATCTTGAGCTTGAGGTATGCATAGTGTGGTACCACATTGAATCAAGCGAATGCGGTTCGACCAAGCAGTGCGGTCCAAGTAGTGCGTGGTAACCACTACGGAAAGGGACGATATCGAAGATTAACTCTTCGCTTTGGAAGTTATCCGGAGATCCGAAGACCACTTCCAATGTTACAGAGCCCGTGCAACGGGCCTCTACTCCTGGAATTACACCTTTGAAAGTGGTTTTGGTGGGCTTGATCCTCGAAGGGTCGATGCCCATTTTGCACACTGTGTCCTGATAAAGCAGGTTCAGGCTGCTGCCGCCATCCATAAGGACTCGTGTGAGGTGGAATCCGTCGATGATTGGGTCTAGGACCAATGCGGCTGAACCGCCGTGAAGGATGCTAGTAGGGTGATCCCTATGATCGAAGGTGATCGGACAGGCTGACCATGGGTTGAATTTTGGGGCGACTGGCTCCATTGCATATATGTCCCGTAGTGCTCGCTTCCGTTCCCATTTGGGAATATGGGTGGCGTAGATCATGTTAACCGTTTTCACCTGGGGAGAAAATTCCTTCTGTCCTCCTGTGTTCGGACGCCGGGGCTCCTCATCATCGTTGCTGTGCAGCCCCTTGTCCTTGTTTTCGGCGTTTATTTTACCAGCCTGTTTGAACAGCCAACAGTCTCTATTAGTGTGGTTTCATGGCTTATCCGGGGTGCCATGAATTTGGCACGAGAAGTATGCGGTCTAGACTGGATGGTCCCTGATTGTTTCTTTTGAATGGCTATTTCCGCTGACCAGATTTGGAGCCACTGAATCTGGCGTTGACTGCCATGTCTTCAGTGTTGTCGCCGTTGTTCCGTCGCTTATGTCTGTTGCGTCGTGGCTTGCCTTTATTGTCGCGAACATCTGGGTGCCGCAATTTATGGGCGTGGTGCTACTGCGGGCCAGCCAGCTGTCCTCGCCCGCACAAAAACGGGTCATGCGTGTCGTGAGGGTCGCCATGGACTTTGGTTTTTCCTGGTCGAGGTGTCGGGCGAGCCACCCGTCACGGATATTATTCTTAAAGGCCGCCAGGGCTTCAACGTCCGGACAGTCGACTATTTGGTTCTTTTTGGTTAGGAACCGAGTCCAGAATTTAGAGGCTGACTCTCCGGGCTGTTGGGTAATGTGGCTCAGGTCATCGGCATCCGGTCGTCGCACATATGTGCCCTGGAAGTTGTCGAGGAGCGCGTCCTCCAGGTTTTCCCAACTGCCAATGGAATTTGCCGGCAGGCTGTTTAGCCAATGTTGGGCCGGTCCTTTGAGTTTAAGGGGGAGATACTTCATGGCGTGTAGATCGTCTCCGTGGGCCATGTGAATGTGGAGAAGGAAATCTTTGATCCATACTGCGGGGTCTGTTGTGCCATCGTATGATTCGATGTTTACTAGTTTAAACCCTTCTGGGAATTCATAATCCATCACTTCATCAGTGAAGCAGATGGGGTGTGCGGTGCCTCTATGCTGGGCTATGTGGATACGCAGTTCGAATGAGTCTGGGTGGCTGTATTCGGCCCGGCCGGACTTGTTCATGGTGTATCCGGCGTGACAATCATCGTCATGTGTTGGGGCGCGGCCCCGCGATCCGTAGATCAATCTTGGCTGTCCTGCCTTGTTTTCCACTATACCTTGCAGGTCCTGCCTATTGCCCCGGGCCGTAGTGTATTGGCGTGTTGGCGCGGGCTGGTATTCGGACTGATATGCCGTTTTATCCCGGCCACGAGGTGGCCGGTCAGCCGTGTGGCGTTCCAGTCCGTATTCCTCAGCTACCAAGACTTCGGTCCAACTGTCTTTGAGCAGGTCTTGAACAGCTTGGAGCTGCTGCAACTTCTTTTTCAGGCTCCTCGTAGTGGCCATGAGCCGGTGCTTGAAGCACTTCTGCTCCACAGGGTCCTCAGGCACGCCGAACTCGTCGTCGCCGAGGCTAATCTCGTCTTCGAAGGGGGGCATGTAGTTGTCCTCCTCCGGATATCCATCCGTCACTTGTTCGTCTGGGCTGACCTTCCCGTCTTCCTGCTCGGCCTGCTCGAAGGCAGGCTGATCGGGGTTGTATTCATCTTTGGCACCATCCGGATTGTTTTCGTCTCCTGTGTCGGTATTGCTGTGGCGGGGCTTGGAGCGGCGTCGACTACACCCATGCTTTGCTTTCTTCCCTGAGGGGTTACCCTCCATTGCCTCATCGCCATTGGTTTCCTTCGGAGTGCCCACCATATATATATCATATGAAGAGGTGGCTGTCCACCGCCCCATGGGCAGTGGTTCCTGTTCTTCTCTTGCATCGTCGTCCATACTATCGATGTCTTAGAAGTCGAAGCCAAGAACATCGGTTAAATCATCAACCGTGGCAATGAAGTGGGTGGTGGGTGGGCAACGAATTTCTTCGTCGCCTGCTTCCCACTCGAGCCGGACATAGTTCGACCCAGAGTCTCCTGACAAAGAGAGGGACCTTAAAGAGTTCAGCATGTCGCCAAAGGGCGAGTGCTGGAAGATATCTGCAGCGGTGAACTCCATTACCGGAGCCCAACCAGATCGGCGGGCTTGGGAGTGCGCGGACAGGAACCTATAGTCGGATACGAGTCCGGGGGTCCGGTGTCACAGGCTTCCTTGGGGGTGAGGCTTGTGTTCGGCTCTACTGCTGATGAGTGTGCAGCCTCTGGGGCGGGGTCCATCCAGACATCCTCGGGCGACGCAATCTGCTCCGGATTTAGGTCCGGGGCTCCTGCAGGGGCGATATCCCGAGCATTGTCCGACAACAGGTCTAAGCCGTGCTCATCGTTATTGTCCGGCGCTCCTAGCGTAGGCCCAAATCCGTTGAAGATCATGTCTCCGCGGATATCAGCCATGTAGTTCAAGTTTCCAAACTTGACCTGGTGGCCAGGTGCATAGCTGTCGATCTGCTCTAGATGGCCAAGCGAATTGGCCCGCAGTGCGATGTCACCGAACACGAAGATCTATCCGGGGAGAAAAGTCTCACAATGGACCACATTGTTGTTGATTGAAGGAGCCATCAAGCCTTGCAGCGACTTCACAGAGGAACTCTCAATGAAAGCACTAGTGTCGGTGTCAAAAGCGGCGGATCTTGGGTAGGGGGTCCCGATCTGTGCGTCTAAGTCTAATGGTAACTACAGGCAAGGGACATGATGTTTTACCCAGGTTTGGGACCTCTCGATGGAGGCAAAACCCTACTTCCTTCTTGATTGATATTGATGATACGAGTATTACAAGAGTTGATCTACCACGAGAACGTAGAGGCTAAACCCTAGATGCTAGCCTATGATGATTATGATCCTGTCTCTAAGGACTAAACCCTCCTGTTTATATAGACACTGGAGAGGGCTAGGGTTTACATGGAGTCGGTTACAAAGAAGGAAATATAATATCCGGATCACCAAGCTTGTCTTCCATGCAAAGGAGAGTCCCATCCGGACATGGGACGAAGTCTTGAGTCTTGTATCTTCACGGTCCAACAGTCCGGCCAAAGTATATAGTCCGGCTGTCCGAATACCCCCTAATCCAGGACTCCCTTAGTGGGCAGGCACTCACAAGCCACTTCACGAGTCCGAAGTAGCTGTCGGGCATGGGCTCGGCATGGCATAACAGGACTATTAAGTCCTTCATGGCTAGTTCGGCCGCCTTATGCAGCTCGACCATCTGTTTCTGCTGGTCGCTAAAGGGCACCGGAAGCTCTGGCCCAAGGTATTGAGACCAGAACAACTTCTCCGTAGTGGTCCCTTCTTCGGCTCGATAAAATTCTGCAGCATCTTCTATGTTGCGCGGCAGATCCGTAAACGCCCCTGGAGAGCTCCAAATCCGGGTAAGTAACAGGAATGTTTCCTTCACATATCTGCTTTGCATGATGAAAGCCTTACCCGCTGTAATTTTCTTGCCCGCCTGGATCTCCTGGAAGACGCCCTGGGCTTCGTCTCGGGCACTTTGTGCGCTCTGGCGGGCCTTGGCAAGTTCAGACTCTTGAGTCTTAGAATCATGCTCCAAGGACTCGTACTTCTTGACGGCGTCCTGGAGCTCTTGCTGGAACTTGCTGACCCGGGCATCTTGTTTCTCGCGCAAGGCGTGTTCCTTGGCCGCGTTGTCCTCGGCCTCGGCTAACGCCTTCTTGAGGGCCGCCACCTCGGTCATGGCCCCTAATAAAGTTCATGACATTTAAGTCAGTACAAACCATTTATCCTTCCTAGATATACAGGTTACTACATACCTTTATTCTCTTCCAGCTGCTTCTTCACGGGGCCGAGCTCTTCTTCGGCCCGCTCCAGGTCCTGCTTCAGTCCGGAGACCTCCGCAGTATGAGCGGAATAAGCTAGCAGTGATGCATGCTTATTCACATAGACATATTATGTTATACTCTTGCGAAAATTATTTTGATCCTCTGTTCGGCTTTTCTTTCTAAACACCGAACAGAGCATCAGGGGCTATGTCTACATAGTGATATTCTTTTACAATTATATTACTTACCTCAAAGCCTGTTAGAAGGCTAGTGCACGCTTCGGTCAGTCTATTCTTGGCGGACTAGACCTTCTCAATCACCATACTCATAAGAGTACGGTGTTCTTCCACAATGGAAGCGCCTTGGAGCGCTTCCAGTAATAAATCCGGTGCCTCTGGATGGACAAAGGTCACCGGTGGGGTAGGTGTGCCCCCCTTGTCCGAAAGAAGCGGCCGGCCTGAATCCGGAGCCACTTGGGTCTCCGGAGCTGTATTCGGCTGACGGCCGAATTGGATACGGCCCCCTCGACGGTGTCCATAGGGGTATGTCCCCCCATGTGTTCGGCAACCGTGTTTTACCCTCCGGAACCGCTGGGATGACCTCTTGAACCTCTCCCTGGCTTGGGATCCTTCAAGACAACACCTCGACGTTGTCCGCGGCCTTGGGGGAGGAGGCCGTTAGAAGGGACTCGCCGTTCATCGCCGACGGGTCCAGGGATCCCTCCGAAGAGGAGGACAGCACGATGTTGGACAAGGCCGGGCTGCAAGTGCATGATCCAGTACATTAAAGACAATAAAGTAAAAATGCTGGATATATTACCCGATCGGGACACTTACGAGTTGGCTAGGAGCTTGACCCTGGGCTCCCACTCGCCGCCGTTGTGGGTGGCCGCTGCGGAGTTGTCCGGAAGGGAAGTTTTCCCCTTCTTGGACGCCTCGGCCTCCCCGTGTGTGGAGCCCTTCCTCTTCTTTCTCCCCCCAGCAGGGGGGAGATGGATCTCTTCTTCCTCCTCCTCTTCCTCGTTGTCTTCGGTGGAGGAGTATGTCTCGGTGTCTTCGGACGTCATGTCCGAAGTGCCCTTGCGATGGAGAACACTTCTAGTCCCCGGGGCCTTTTTCTTGGCCTTCTTCTCTGGTACCTCATAAGGTGCCGGAAATAGCATCTTCGTCAGAGGAGGCATTTCTGAATCTTTGGGCAGTGGAGCCAAATAGTTAATCTGCTCCGCTATCTCTACCCAGGCCTGAAAAATTGGTAGGGAGGCTTAGATTCCTCCCTCAGATATGCGAGTAAAGGATATACCTTGAAAACACGAAAGTACTTACCGGATTAACCTGGCATTTTGAGCTGAGCCCATGATCCTCGGTCATGGGCGGTGGTACCTCACCGGCCTTGAAGAACACCATCCAGATGTCTTCGTGCGTCATCCGAAGAGCTCCATCCGCGTCTGGTGCTTGGTCGGGTTGAACTCCCAGAAATTGCAGGTCTGGCGCTGGTATGGAAGGATCCGGCGGAAGAGCATAACCTGGATCACATAGACAAGCTTGATTTTCTTGCTTATCATGTTCTTGACACACGCCTGGAGCCCCGTCAGCTCGTACGAAGAGCCCCATGCCAGGCCCTTCTCTTGCTAGGAGGTGAGCCGCATTGGCACTCCGGATCAGAATTCGTGGGTCGCCGCCCAGTTGGTGATGCGCGGCTCGGTGATGTAGAACCACCCCGATTGCCACCCCTTCATGGTCTCCACAAAGGAGCGTTCGGGCCAGACGACGTTGGGCATTTTTCCCACCATGGCGCCTCCGCACTCCGCTTGTTGGCCGCTCACCACCTTTGGCTTCACATTGAAAGTCTTCAGCCATAGGCCAAAGGGAGGTGGGATGCGGAGGAAGGCCTCACACACGACAATAAATGCCGAGATGTTGAGGATGGAGTTGTGAGCCAAGTCATGGAAGTCTAGCCGGTAGTAAAACATTAGTCCGCGGACGAACGGGTGGAGGGGGAATCCCAACCCGCGGACAAAATGGGTGAGAAACACCACCCTCTCTTGGGGCTCTGGGTGGGGACGATCTGTCCCTTGGCTGGAAGACAATGAGCTATGGCCTGGGCCAGGTACTCGGCCTCCCGGAGCTTCTTGATGTCCTCCTTCTTAATGGAGGAGGCCATCCACTTGCCTCCAGCTCTGGATCTGGACATGGTCGGAGTACTTTTTTGGGAGGAGAAAGCAAGAACTTGGGCGCTGGGGCTTGAGAATGGATGGGCAGAGGAAGGAGAAGGCGTGGGTGAATGAGGATGAATCCTTATCCCTTTATAAAGGCAGTGAAAGTTATGCGCCTCCCTGCTCGCCTTAAAATCCGCCTATTCCCCAAGTGTCATGCAAATGACACGGTTGGGTTACCCATGCCCGTATTGATGATAATCCCGTGATAAGGGGACATGATCTCTGCTTCGACAAGACATGCCAGTGAAACCGCACCTCGAAATACAGAGCGGCAGGCTAAAAAATGGGTCGAATAATGGCCGGGCAGTGGCGTGATCTCACGCTACAAAAAGTTGTCAGGGGATTGGACTCTCGGAATATTATACTCCCTACTGTTGTGTGGGGTACTTGTTTTGCAGAGCCGGACACGTTTTCTATGTTCAGAAGACTATGTTGGAGTATTCGGAGAAGGAACCCGCCTTGCAATGCCAAAGACAATTTGGGCGTCAGACTCATCGTCATTGAAGCCTGGTTCAGGGGCTACTGAGGTAGTCCTGGACTAAGGGATCCTCGGACCGCCGGACTATATACTTTGACTGGACTGTTGGACTATGAAGATACAAGATAGAAGACTTCGTCCCCTGCCTCCTGTTACCATTAGCCTTAGACGCACAGTTTGGGACCCCCCTTCCCGAGATCCGCCGATTTTGACATCGACATGCCTCGATTGGGGGTCGCTTGACGACGTGCCAACACTGTAGAAGCATATCAAGAGCATGAAAAACAAGGACATCAACCTTGCTGATGTGATTTAGGTGATGCTCATCCCTCGAGCTCTCCCTTGCCAACGACGGCCTCTTAAAATGTGGGAGTTAAATCCGGAGGGGCTACGGACTCTGCAGCACTTCTATGGCACAATGCACAAAATTATTTGGAAGCTTCTTTTTAAAACGTAGAAGACATGGCCACGGATGTCCGACGACACCGATCTCGACTGCAATAATCCAGCATCCCCAGTAAGTATCATACTGTCGAACACTACTTAGCTTGTCAATCTTAGGGAGGGGTCCTAAAAATTCTATCTCCTGAACAGGACTGGATAAAGAAGGCCGAGCGGATTTGGTGTCCGGCCTTGCTCCCTGAAAACCCAGCCGATCCTTTGTTAATGAAGGTGTCGGTCTCGGCGCCCAATCAGGCGCTGGCAAAGAAGGACAAGAAGAAGGAGAAGAAGACCAAGGAGGCCCAAGGCGATCTCCATCCCTAAGAGACTTTGGGCGTCGTGTCTGGAGGAACCGAAGATCCTTCTTGTGGCAAGGAAGACGAAGACAAGGACGAGGAGGAGGAGGAAGTACAGAACCCTCCTCCCAAGGGGAAAAAGAGAGCGGTCTCCATAGACCCGGAGGAGGGGATGTCCAAGAGGGGAAGGGTATCCCTCTTCGATGACTTAGATTCGCACACCGAGGTTGTTCCCAAGTAACGCCCCCGCACAAAGCCCCTTGTCGCATCGTGAGTTCCTTAAGATGTCTTATAAACATCTAATCATTTTTACAGATTATAAGGATAATATCAAATTTCATATTATAGTCCGGCCTGTGACATTCCTCAAGAATCATCGTCATCGGGGGATCTTTCGCCGGAGAAGATGGAGAGCGAGACGCCTTGACGAGCTTCCTCGCCTCCTAGGGCGGACGATCCTAAGGTGTCGTCCCAAAGGATTTCTCCGGGCTCCGGAGAAATACGGGAGAGGACCAAAGCGACACCGGAGGCTGCCGATAACATGGAGGGCGCAACCCCTATGGAGACCGGCCATGGGGGTCCTGGGCTATCCGACCCTCAACCGGATACTATTCCAGAGACCCAAACGGTTCCGGAATCGGATCGGCAGCCACCTCTGCGAGAGGGGGAGACGGCGACCTCTATGAATGCAGAGGCGCCGAACAAGCTGATGGATTCACTGCGAGGTGCATCCGTCTTGGTGGAGCACCGTGCCTTAAATGGTACGGTGGTTGAAAAAGTGCAGTCCGCTAAGAGCGAACTGGATGAAGCCTTCATGAGCCTACTAACAGGCTTCGAGGTATGCGATGTAATGTCTTTTAGCCACTTTCCATAAGAAATCCGTTTATATATGGGTAGTAGCCCCTAAGACTCTATTTGGCCAATGAAGGAGGGCGAACAGAGGGTCTATAGGTATCCACAGTAAATAACATACTTAGACATTTTTATAAATATCAAGCTTCACTGTTAGCGGCGACTGCTCATGCCGCCGAATTTTCCCAACTGAAGCAGAAACTGCAGCTGGTCACTGAGGACAATATTCGGATTCACAAGCGGCACATCGAAGTGCAAGGTATGTTTCAAGTGCTCCATAATCCATTGAATTAGTTTGCAAATGCTTAAGTGAAGCTCACACGCTGCTATATACACAATTTGCAGATGCCGCTGCTGAGGTCGAGACCCTTCGGAGTGACCTTGCCCACACGAAGGAGTAGGCAAGGGTGAGCGACGCAGCCACTAAGAAAGCGACAGGATGAACAGGCCACCCGGCGCCTGTTCGAGGAGCGCTTGTCCAAGATTGAGCAAGAGCTCAAGGATGCAACTCGCAAGTGTGGGCTCCTCGAGGAGGGGAATAAAGCGAAGGCCTCCAAACTCACTAAGGCCCTTCAGGACGCCCAAGAGGTGAGGTCCGAATCCCGCGCGGCTCGAGAGGAGGTCCGACTGGCCGGACAGATAGCGACTGATAAGCCCTTTCTTTTACAGCCTAAGTTTTGCGATCAGAGGTATGCCTTACTTAATCTACTATGGAGTTCTCCGGACGCAGCGCAATTCTACCGAAGAGCACCGCTGACGCAGCGCAATTCTACCGGGCCCAGGAGGGGCATGCAACGGAGAAGCTGTTCTGGTCACAATATGCAACGCATGAGCGTTTGGCGCTACTGAACAACTAGATGGCACAATGGGCCGAGTTACACAAGATGTCTGGAGTGGCCATGAAGGAGGTGATACTCCGGCTGTGGCCTGCTGAACCGGTTCCGAGATGCTATTTTGGCCTAGTGTGGCAACTTATCGATGCCGTGCCCCGAATTGATGCTGTCAAACGGTCGGTGTGCATAGAAGGTGCACAGAGGGCCTTCGCCCGTGTCAAGGTAGACTGGGTCAAGATGAAAGCCACCATTGTCGCGGTGGAGGGTCCTCCCGAAGGCAAGGACCAACGCATGTCGGAGTGTTATTTAAATGACTTCCTAGAGGGTGCTCGTTTGATAGAGGGTCAATGCTCAAAGGACATCCTATTCAAATGAATGTATTCGGATGACCCGATCGTGTGTATTATAGATATTAAGGCTTGGTAATATATTTGCACCATTATCTGAAATTGCTTTCCTCCTGTGCGGCCTTTTTTTGTATGCCTGATAGTTTTCTAGTCGTCAGCTTTGACCCCCACGTAGATGCTACGGGGGTGTTCGGAATGGCACATTAACACTCTTGACCCAACATCTTGGTCCGTGATGGAGGTGTTAGTGCATCGAACCAGGAAATCGTTCTATACGACTTTACCGCTCTCACTTAGCCATTGGAGTTTGACGATGGGGCTATAAAATAGCCCCTAGTACGTATGCGACTATCCGAATGTGGATGCATTACGTATATGATTAGAAAAACAATCCTTCATTTAAAATGGAAAAATTATTAAATATTTAGTAAGTCACCGAACGGCTGACCAGCTCTCGCCACATCATGGCAGTCAGTTTTCCCCTTTCTCTACGGAGGTGCTTAACCGGACGAACCAGAAACACAATTGTCGTAATTCTACTTTACAACCCTAGCCGAACAAACAGAACGTAAGGTAGTAAACACAAGAGCCGGGCAACCCAACTATTGACCAAAGACATGATTCAGAGCCGATGCATATAATGCCAAGCTCGGGGCGTCGAAGTGTGCTATGATACGTCCATTTTGCATCATGCTTTTATATCAATATTATTGCATTATGGGTTGTTATTTCACTTTATGTCTCAGTACTTATGGCTATTCTCTCTTATTTTACAAGGTTTACCATGAAGAGGGGGAATGTCGGCATCTGGAATTCTGGCTGGAAAAGGAGCAAATATTGGAAACTTGTTATGCACAACTCTAAAAATCCTAACACTCCATGAAAGTTATTTTTGGAATTCATAAGAATTATTGAGCGAAGAAAACACCAGAGGGGTCCCACACCCTGGCCAGGAGGGTGGGGGTGCACCCCCTATCTCTCGGGCCCCCTGGTGGCCCTCCGGTGCCCATCTTCTGCTATATGAAGGCTTTTACCCTAGAAAAAATTATAAGCAAGCTTATGGGACGAAACTCCGCCGCCACGAGGAGGAACATTGGGGAACCAATCTAGGGCTCAGGCGGAGCTGTTCTGCCCGAGAAACTTCCCTCTTGGAGGGGGAAATTATCACCATCATCGTCACCAATGATCCTTTCATCCGGAGGGGGTCAATCTCCATCAACATCTTCACCAGCACCATCTCCTCTCAAAATCCTAGTTCATCTCTTGTATCCAATCTTGTATCAAAACCACAAATTGGTACCTGTGGAATTCTAGTAGTGTTGATTACTCCTTGTAGTTGATGCTAATTGGTTCACTTGGTGGATCATCATATGTTCAGATCCTTAATGCATATTAATGCTCCTCTGATTATGAACATGAATAAGCTTTGTGAGTAGTTACGTTTGTTCCTGAGGACATGGGTGAAGTCTTGCTATTAGTAGTCATGTGAATTTGGTATTCGTTCGATATTTTGATGAGATGTATGTTGTCTCTCCTCTAGTGGTGTTATGTGAACGTCAACTACATGGCACTTAACCATTATTTGGGCCTAGAGGAAGGCATTGGGAATTAATAAGTAGATGATGGGTTGCTAGAGTGACAGAAGCTTAAACCCTAGTTTATGCGTTTCTTTGTAAGGGGCTGATTTGGATCCATATGTCTAATGATGTGGTTAGGTTTACCTTAATACTTATTTTGTAGTTGCGGATGCTTGCAATAGGGGTTAATCATAAGTGGGATGCTTTTCCAAGTAAGGGCAGTACCCAAGCACCTGTCCACCCACATATCAAATTATCAAAGTACCGAACGCGAATCATATGAGCGTGATGAAAACTAGCTTGACGATAATTCCCATGTGTCCTCGGGAGCGCTTTTCTCATCATAAGAAATTGTCCAGGCTTGTCCCTTGCTACAAAAATGATTGGGCCACCTTGCTGCACTTTATTTACTTTCATTGGTTGTTACTCATTACAATTTATCTTATCACAAAACTATCTATTACCTACAATTTCAGTGCTTGTAGAGAATACCTTACTGAAAACTTCTTGTCATTTCCTTCTGCTCCTCGTTCGGTTCGACACTCTTACTTATCAGAAGGACTACGATAGATCCCCTATACTTGTGGGTCATCAAGACTCTTTTCTGGCGCCGTTGCCGGGGACTGAAGCGCCTTTGGTGAGTGGAACTTTGTAAGGAAACATTTATATAGTGTGCTGAAATTTTCTATCACTTGTTACTATGGAAACTAATCCTTTGAGGGGCTTGTTCGGGGTATCTTCACCCCGACAAGTAGAGAAAAGAGTTGCTCCTCAACCTACTGAACCTACTGAAAATGTTTACTTTGAGATTCCTTCGGGTATGATAGAGAAACTTCTAGCTAATCCCTTTGCAGGAGATGGAACATTGCATCCCGATTTACACATTATCTTTGTGGATGAAGTTTGTGGATTATTTAAGGTTGTAGGTATCCCCGATGATGTTGTCAAATGGAAGGTCTTCCCTTTATCTTTGAAGGGAGATGCATTGAAGTTGGAAATTATATGATATGTGATGATACGGGATCTTGGAATTATAAACGATTGAAGTTGGAAATTCACCAGAAGTTCTATCATATGCATCTTGTTCATCGTGATCGTAATTACATATATAATTTTTGTCCTCGCGAAGGAGAAAGCATTGCTCAAGCTTGGGGGAGGCATAAGTCAATGTTATATTCATGCCCCAATCATGAGCTCTCAAGAGAAATGATTATTCAAAACTTTTATGCTCGGCTTTCTCACAATGATCCACCATGCTCGATACTTCCAGTGCTAGTTCTTATATGTTGAAGACTACTGAATTCAAGTGGGACTTATTGGAAAGAATTAAACGTAACTCTGAAGATTGGGGTTCCGACGATGGTAAGGAGTCAGGTATAACACCTAAGTTTGATTGTGTTAAATCTTTTCTAGATACCGATGCTTTTCGTGGATTTAGCGCTAAGTATGGACTTGACTCTGAGATAGTAGCTGCTTTTTGTGAATCTTTTGCTACTCACATTGATCTCCCTAAGGAGAAGTGGTTTAAATATAATCCTCCCATTGAAGTAAAAGTAGTTGCACCTATTACAGTTGAAGAAAGGACTGTCACTTATAATGATCCTATTGTTCCTACTACCTATGTTGAGAAACCTCCTTTTCCTGTTAGGATAAAGGATCATGCTAAAACTTCGACTGTTGTTCGTAAGAGTAATACTAGAACTTATACACCTCTTGAGCAAATCAAAGTTGAACCTAGTATTACTATGGTTAAAGATATCTTGGATGATAATTTAGATGGGCATGTTATTTACTTCCATGAACAGGCTGCTAATATTGCTAGACCAGATGCTAAGATACATAGACCTGCTATACGCATGCCTGTTATTTCTGTTAAAATAGGAGATCATTGTTATCATGGCTTATGTGATATGGGTGCTAGTGCTAGTGCAATACCCTTTGACTTATATATAGAAATTATGCATGATACTGCACCGGCTGAAATATAAGATATTAATGTTACTATTAAGCTTGCTAATAGGGACACCATTAAGCCAGTTGGGATTGTTAGAGATGTTGAAGTCTTGTGTGGGAAAGTTAAATATCCTGCTGATTTTCTTGTTCTTGGTTCCCCACAAGATGACTTTTGTCCCATTATTTTTGGTAGACCCTTCTTGTATACTGTTAATGCTAGGATTGATTGTGAAAAGGATACTTTACAATTGGCTTAGGGGATATGTCTCATGAGTTTAATTTTGCTAAGTTTCATAGACAACCCCGTGATAAAGAATCACCTAGTAAGGATGAGATCATTGGTCTTGCTTCTATTGCCGTGCCTCCTACTTATCTGTTAGAACAATATTTGCTAGACCATGAAAATGATATGTTTATGGATGAAAGAAGGGAAATAGATAAAGTGTTCCTTCGACAGGGTCCTATTCTGAAACACAACTTACCTGTTGAAATCCTAGGGGATCCCCCTCCTCCCAAGGGTGATCCCGTGTTTGATCTCAAACCATTACCTGATACCCTTAAGTATGCTTATCTTGGTGAAAAGAAAATATATCATGTTATTATTAGTGCTAACCTTTCAGAACAAGAAGAAGAAAGATTATTGAAAACTCTGAAGAAGCACCGTGCTACTAATGGATATACTCTGGATGATCTTAAGGGCATTAGTCCCACTCTATGCCAACACAAAATTAAACTGGAGAAAGATGCCAAACCAGTTAGAGATCATCAATGACGATTGAATCCTAAGATGAAAGAAGTGGTAAGAAAGGAGATACTAAAGATCCTTGAGGCATGTATAATTTATCCCGTTGGTGAGTGATTGGGTAAGTCCTGTCCATTTCGTTCCTAAGAAGGGAGGTATTACCGTCGTTCCTAATGATAAAGATGAATTGTTCCCGCAAAGAATTATTACATGTTATAGGATGGTAATTGATTTCCGTAAATTAAATAAAGCTAGCAAGAAAGATCATTGCCCTTTATCTTTTATTGATCAAATGCTAGAAAGACTATCCAAACACACACATTTCTGTTTCCTAGATGGTTATTCTGGTTTCTCTCAAATACCTGTATCAGCGGAGGATCAATCAAAAACTACTTTTACTTGCCTTTCGGTACTTTTGCTTATAGACGTATGCCTTTTGGTTTATGTAATGCACCTGCTACCTTTCAAAGATGCATGATGGCTATATTCTCTGACTTTTGTGAAAAGATTTGTGAGATATTCATGGATGATTTCTCCGTTTATGGATCCTCTTTTGATGATTGCTTGAGCAACCTTGATCGAGTTTTGCAAAGATGCGAAGACACTAGTCTCGTGTTGAATTGGGAAAAGTTCCACTTTATGGTTAATGAAGGCATTGTCTTGGGGCATAAGATTTCCAAGAAAGTTATTGAAGTTGATAAAGCTAAAGTTGATGCTATTGAAAAGATGCCATGTCCCAAGGACATAAAAGGTATAAGAAGTTTCCTTGGTCATTCCAGTTTTTGTAGGAGGTTCATTAAGGACTTCTCTAAAATCTCTAGGCCTCTCACTAATTTATTGCAAAAAGATATTCCTTTTGTATTCGATGATGATTATGTAGAGGCATTTGAAATACTTAAGAAAGCTTTGGTCAATGCACCTATTGTTCAGCCACCTGATTGGAAATTTACCTTTTAAAATTATGTGTGATGCTAGTGACTATGCTGTAGGTGTTGTTCTACGGCAAAGAGTTGATAAGAAATTGAATGTTATCCAGTATGCTAGTAAAACTCTTGATACTGCCCAGAGAAATTATGCTACTACTGAAAAAGTGTTCTTAGCAGTCGTATTTGCATGTGATAAGTTTAGACCTTATATTGTTGATTCTAAAGTTACTATTCACACTGATCATGCCGCTATTAAATACCTTATGGAAAAGAAAGATGCTAAGCCTAGACTTATTAGATGGGTTCTCTTGCTCCATGAATTTGATTTGCATATTATTGATAGAAAGAGAGCTGAGAACCCCGTTGCAGACAACTTGTCTAGGTTATAGAGTGTTCTTGATGACCCACTACCTATTGATGATAGCTTTCCTGATGAACAATTAGCCGTCGTTAATGCTTCTCGTACTGCTCCTTGGTATGCTGATTATGCTAATTATATTGTTGCTAAATTTATACCACCTAGCTTCACATACCAGCAATGGAAAAAGTTCTTTTATGATATAAGACATTACTTCTGGGATGACCCACACCTTTATAAAGAAGGAGTAGATGTTGTTATTAGACGTTGTGTACCTGAGCATGAACATGAACAGATCCTACACAAGAGTCACTCTGAACCATATGGAGGACACCATGCTGGACACAGAACTGCACATAAGGTATTGCAATCTGGTTTTTATTGGCCTACTCTCTTCAAAGATGCTCGTAAGTTTGTCTTATCATTTAATGTTTGGGGCTTTGATTATATGGGACCTTTTCCTGCCTCTAATGGATATACACATATTTTAGTTGTTGTTGATTATGTTACTAAGTGGGTAGAAACTATTCCAACTAGTAGTGCTATCATAACACCTCTATTAAGATGCTTAAAGAAGTTATTTTTCCGAGGTTTGGAGTCCCTGGATATCTTATGACTGATGGTGGTTCACACTTTATTCATGGTGCTTTTAGTAAGATGCTTGCTAAGTATGATGTTAATCATAGAATCGCATCACCTTATCACCCGCAGTCTACTGGTCAAGTAGAGTTGAGCAATATAATAGAGAGCTCAAATTAATTCTGGAAAAGATTGTGAATAGATCTAGAAAGAATTGGTCCAAGAAACTTGATGATGCGTTATGGGCCTATAGAACTGCTTATAAAAATCCTATGGGTATGTCTCCATATAAGATGGTTTATGGAAAATCATGTCACTTACCTCTGGAACTTGAACATAAAGCGTATTGGGCTATTAAAGAGCTCAAATATGACTTCAAAGTTGCCGGTGAGAAGAGGTTATTTGATATTAGCTCACTTGATGAATGGAGAACCCAAGCCTATGAGAATGCCAAGCTTTTCAAAGAAAAGGTCAAACGCTAGCATGACAAAAGGATACAAAAGCGTGAGTTTACGTAGGTGATTATGTGTTATTATTCAACTCTCATTTAAGATTTTTTGCAGGAAAACTTCTCTCTAAATGGGAAGGTCCTTTGTCGGTGTCAAAACCGGCGGATCTCGGGTAGGGGGTCCCGAACTGTGCGTCTAGGCGGATGGTAACAGGAGACGAGGGACACGATGTTTTACCCAGGTTCGGGCCCTCTTGATGGAGGTAAAACCCTACGTACTGCTTGATTAATATTGATGATATGGGTAGTACAAGAGTGGATCTACCACGAGATCAAGGAGGCTAAACCCTAAAGCTAGCCTATGGTATGATTGTTGTAATGTATGTTGTGTCCTACGGACTAAAGCCCTCCGGTTTATATAGACACCGGAGGAGGCTAGGGTTACACAGAGTCGGTTACAATGGTAGGAGATCTACATATCCGTATCGCCAAGCTTGCCTTCCACGCCAAGGAAAGTCCCATTCGGACATGGGACGTAGTCTTCAATCTTGTATCTTCGTAGTCTTGGAGTCCGGCGGGCGATGATAGTCCGGCGGACGATGATAGTCCGGCTGTCCGGACACCCCCTAGTCCAGGACTCCCTCAGTAGCCCCTGAACCAGGCTTCAATGACGACAAGTTCGGCGCGCATAATGTTCGGCATTGCAAGGCAGGTTCCTCCCTTGAATAATCCAGAGAAGATCATGAACACCAGGATAGTGTCCGGCTCTGCAAAATAAATTCCACATTCCACCGTAGAGAGAATTATGCACATAAATCCAATCTGCTGACGTTTTATGCGGCATGACATCACACCGCTTCCAAGCCTTTATTTGAATCGTTTTTATTATACCACCTCAGCACGTTTAGCGAAGCGGTTTCCTTGGCACGTCCTGTTGAAGCAGAAATCGTGTTCCCCTTATTCCAGGATTCTCATCAATACGGACGTGGGTAACCCAACCGCGCCATTGATGGTGGCGCTTGGGCGATAAGCGAGTTTTACCAGGCCGGTGGGGGACGCATAGTCTTCGTCCGCCTATATATAAGGGATAAGGATTTACCTTCTCACCTACGCATTCTTCCTCCTTTGCTTATCCATCTCCGCGCACTCAAGCTCCAACGCCCAAGCTCGCGCATCTCGCCTCGACCTTCTCCGAATATGTCCGGAGCGGGAGGCAAATGGTTGGCCTCCACCGTTAAGGAGGAGCACATCACCAAGTTGCGCAGCGCCGGATACCTCTCCGGCGACATCGCGCATCGGCTGCCCGACGAGGGGCAGCTCATCCCTACCCCCAGGCCCCATGAGAGGGTCATCTTTCTTCCCCACTTCCTCCGCAGACTGGGCTTTCCACTCCACCCATTCGTCCGGGGGCTCATGTTTTACTAAGGCCTGGATTTCCACGATCTGGCGCCGAACTTCATCCTCAACATCTTGGTGTTTATCGTCGTGTGCGAGGCCTTCCTCTGCATCCGGCCCCACTTCGGCCTATGGCTCAAGACCTTCAACGTGAAGCCGAAGGTTGTGAAGGGCACGCAAGCGGTATGCGGAGGTGCCATGTTGGGTAAGTTGCTCAACGTCCTTTGGCTTGAAGGGGCCTTCGTGGACTCCGTCAAGGGCTGGCAATCGGGGTGGTTCTACATCACCGAGCCGCGCGAGCCCACATGGGCGGCGGCCCCCGAGTTTAGATCTGGCATCTCCACGCAGCTCACCTCCTGGAAAGAGAAGGGCTTGCTGTGGGGCAATCCGAAGGAGCTGACAGGACTCCGAGCCTGCATCCAGAAGCTGGTGAGCAATAAGCTCAGGCTCGTCGACGTGGTCCAAGTCATGCTCATCCGCCGGATTCTTCCATGCCAAGAACGGGCATTCAATCTGTGGGAGTTCAATCCGGAACAGCACCAGGCGCAAAGCGGGCTCTTCGATACCACATATGAAGGCGCCTGGAGGGTGCTGTTTAAGGGCGCCGAAGCCCCCACATCCGTGACGGAAGATCGCGGATTTTGCTCGCAGCATCCGGCTGACGAGGTAAGTGATTCTACCCCTTTACGGGACACTTGTGGTAATCAAATTGATTCTAAGAGGGTTTCAATCTCTCTTTTCCTTTGACAGGAATGGATGGAGAAGGCCGAGTAGCTCATCAGCCCGGCTCCCATGCCAGAAGACCCAGTGAACGCCCGTCTAGCAGGGCTGCTAGTTCCGGCACCGCACGTGGTGCCGGAGAAGAAGGCCAAGAAGGTGGCCGCGGGGACTCGAAAGAGTTCCCGTAATCAGGCGTCCGACGACGAGGCAGACTCCCCCCCTGAAGACGAGGAGGAGGAAGAAGACTCTCTCCCGGAGGAGGGAGAGAAGAAGAGGAAGGCTTCCCCAATAGGGGAGGCCGAAGGGTCCAAGAGGGGGAGAACTATCCCCCCGGACAGTTTCGCCAACACCATCGTTGGCGAGGAGGAGTGGCCTTTAAGGGCCAGGCGTCCGGCAAGATCGTGAGTATCCGGATCCCTGATATGCAATTTCTTTTGTGTCGCGTGGTGTCCTTCTAATGCCGCATTCTGTCCGTAGTCCGGCCGATGATGATCTCCCCGCTTCATCGAGCGGGTCGTTGGCCCCGTCGGATGTGGATTCACTTCCGACTGCCTCTACCCCCCGCGCCGACGAGGACGCCAAGGTGGGATCCTAGAGAGGTACCCATCAGGAGGAGGCTCCGGAGGCGCCGTCAGGCAGCCTCCCGGACTTTGCGCCGGACTCTACATCGGAACCCGCAGTGGTTCCAGAGTCCGGCAGGCGGCCCCTTCGAAAGAAGGGCAGGACTGTGACACCGGCGGCCTCCGTCCAACCAGAGGCGCCGACAACTTGTTGGAGGCACTTAAAGGCGCTTCCATCAAGGAAGAACACTGCACTATCATGAGTGCGGTGATTCAGAAGGTTCAGCTCGCCAAGAGCGGGCTGACCGAAGCCTGCAGCAGCCTTCTAACAGGCTTTGAGGTAAGAAGTTATAATTATGTAATGTAATATCGCATCGACAGTAGCCCCTGATGCTCGGTTCAGTGTTCGGAAAGAAAAGCCGGACTGAGGATCTAATAAGATATACGCAGGGTTGCTTAAAATATGTCAATATGGGTTTGCAGGCTGCGCTGCTGACCTCTGCCACACTGACTGCGGAGGTCGGTGCGTTGAAGCAAGATCTCGAGCGGTCCGAGCAAGAGCTCGGCCATGCCAAGAAGCAGCTCGAGGACAAAGAAGGTGAGTAACACCACTTTGAATAGTTACCTTACAGAAAAGGATTTTGGTTGCAATAAAATTAACAAGGATAATATGGGTATTGCAGGGGCCACGAACGAGGTGGCAGCCCTGAAGGAGGCTGTGTACGCGGCCGAACGTAGTGCGGCCGCGGAACGGGCAGAGCGAGAAAAGTGGGAGGCACAGGTGGCGGAAGTACGGCAAGAGCTCCAGGCTCTCATGGAGAAGCATGAGAGCTTGGAGTGTGACTCCAAGACTCGAGAGTCCGAGCTTGCCTCGGCTCTCGAAAGTGCCAAGTCCGCCAAAGGCCGACGCCCATAAGGCCCTTCAGGAGGTTGAAGATTTAAAGAAGATAGCGGCGGGTAAGGCATTTTTCATGCAAAGCAAGCATGTTAATGTAAACTACCTGACACTTACCCGCGTTCGGAGCTCTCCAGGGGCGTTTGCAGATCTGCCGCGTAGTGCGTCCGATGCCGCTGCATTCTATTGTGGCGAGGAGGGGAGCTCGACGGAGAAGGTCTTCTGGTCTCAGTACGCTGAGGCCGGCCATCTGGTGCCCCCAAGCGACCAGTTGAAGCAGCTGGTCGAACTCCACAAGGTAGCTGAGGAGGCCATGAGGGGCCTTATAGTCCGGCTGTGGCCTGGATAGGCCATGCCTTGGAGCTACTTCGGCCTCGTGCGGCGGCTGGTGGATGCGTGTCCCTGGGTGGAGGTCATCAAGCGCTCCGCCTGTATTGAGGGTGCTCATCGGGCCCTTGCCCGCACAAAGGTGCACTGGGGCAGGCTGGATGCGGAGAAGCTTCTCACGGACCCGCCGCCACCGGGCAAGGAGTATCTTACGCCCGAAATGTATTATAAAACTTTCCTGAAGAGAGCCCACGATATTGCGGATGAGTGCCCCAGAGATGTAATTTTTTAGTAAACTCGCTATGTGTTATCCTGTGCGCTGAAAACTTTGTTCATGTGCGCATTAAGCAACGCTTGTTTAATTTAAAATATTACCTTCTGTGCGGCCGTTTATAAAATCTGAGAGATGGCAAGTCGTTGGCTTCAGCCCCCGAGCCACAAGTGCTGGGGTGTTCGGGATAAACTTGAGCACTCTTGTTCCCATTTTTGGGTCCATCTAGGGAGGCGCTCAACACAACGAACAAGGCAACCGGACTTATAATGCTTGAACACTCTCACTTAGCCATAGAATTCTATAATTTTAAATTTCAGCGAAGCCCCTGGTATTCGGAAGACCGAATCCGGGGCGCTATCCACGCCTTCGTGGAACATTGTCCGGAACTTCGCTCGAAGCGGCGTGAGTCTTTAAGGACCCGAAAAAACCTCTCGAACAGCGACCAGTCTCTCGCCTTATCATGCCGGTCAGTTTTAGCTTTCTCCACTGAGGCGCTCGCCCGGCTCAACCGGGGCGCAATCGCAGTGGTTCTCCTAGTGCCACCTTAGCCGACAGAACGGAACGTAAGGCACCAAAACGTGGGAGCCGGGCAAACCCAACTATTGACCCAAGACATTATTCGGAGCCGATTCATATAATGCTATAAGTTCGGGGTGCCACACTTATGAAAGTGTTTGGACTTATCACACCATAATGTGGGGAACATAAGCCCCTGGTGTATTCGGCCGTACCAAAATATACGGGTGCAACATGTCATGTAATGAACATATATATAAAAAGTAATGCAATTGCCGTCGAAAAGTGCTGCATTATTTATTAAAGAAAGTCTGCTATGAGTGCGGACTGATACAAATAGTGCGGTAAGCAAGGGATTTGGACTAATTAAACATGTCCCCTCCAGGGGTGAGCTGCGGACTTGGTGTATACAATCGAATTTAATGCTCGTAATTGAGACCACCTGAGTGTTCGTCGCAGCCTTCTTTCTTCCCTGGCTGTTGCATCATGAGTTCGGCAGGTTCACCGCCGGACAGGGCCTCTGGTTAACGGAGTCCTGTGTACACAAAGAAGGAAAATAATAATGAAAAAAAGGGGGCACACTTGCGAGCCCCTGGTGTGGTCGAGCCGCACTCTGGGTCCATTGTGATCGTGCCCCTTCCCCTGCGCCCATGGTATCTCCAAAGCGTAATGATGTACGTGGAGGGTTGTTCTTGCAATCATGTGAGGGCAGGGGTTAGGGCCGCATTGCTACGCGTGCTCGTATCGTGCCAGGTTGTCTTGGTTGGTATTGCTTCGGGCACATTTTGCTGTATCCGGCCGTTTAACGGCTGGACTCGGAAGTTTCCTTAAAAGGCTGCTCTGTACTTCTGCCGCGAGAGCCGCTGTATGTTCCTCTGTTCGGAGGGAGCGTTCAGTATTTCCATTGACCGTGATGACTCCACGAGGGCCTGGCATCTTGAGCTTTAGGTATGCATAATGCGGCACCGCGTTGAACTTTGCAAATGCGGTTCGTCCGAGCAGAGCGTGATAGCCGCTGCGAAATGGGACTATGTCGAAGATTAACTCTTCGCTCCGGAAATTGTCCGGGGATCCGAAGACCACTTCCAGTGTGACTGAGCCCGTACAATTGGCTTCCACACCTGGTATGACACCTTTAAAGGTTGTCTTTGTAGGTTTAATCCTTGAGGGGTCTATGCTCATCTTGCGCACTGTATCCTGATAAAGCAGGTTCAGGCTACTACCACCGTCCATCAGGACTCTCGTGAGGTGAAATCCATCGACGATTGGGTTTAGAACCAATGCGGCGAATCCGCCATGGCGTATGCTGGTCGGATGGTCTCATAGATCGAAAGTGATCAGACAAGAGTACCATGGATTGAACTTTGGGGCGACTGGCTCCATCGCATAGACGTCCCTTAGTGCGCGCTTCCTCTCCCTCTTGGGTATATGGGTTGCATAAATCATGTTCACCGTCTGTACTTGTGGGGGGAAGCCCTTCTGTCCTCTATTGTTCGGTGGTCGGGTCTCCTCCTCGTCGTCCTTGTTTAGCCCCTTGTCATTGTTTTAGGCAATTAACTTGCCTGCCTGCTTGAACACCCAGCAATCTCTGTTGGTGTGATTGGCTGGCTTTTCGGGGGTGCCATGTATCTGGCATAAGCGGTCGAGTATTCGGTCCAAGTTGGACGGACCCGGAGTGGTTCTTTTGAATGGCTTCTTCCGCTGACCGGGTTTAGAGCCTCGAAATCCGGGTTGACTGTCGTATCCTCCTTATCGTCACCGTTAATGCGGCGTTTGTTTTTGTTTCGACATGACCTGCCGTTGTTGTCCTTAGTATCCGGACTGCCAGAATTTTTCCTGAGGTTGTTGCTGCGAGCTAGCCAGCTATCCTCTCCCGCGCATAAGTGGGTCATTAATGATGTGAGGGCTGCCATGGATTTCGGCTTTTCCTGTCCCAGATGCCGGGCTAGCCACTTGTCACGGATGTTATGTTTGAAGGCTGCAAGGGCCTCTGCATCCGGACAGTCGACGATTTGGTTTTTCTTTGTCAAGAGCCGTGTCCAGAGTTGTCTGGCCGATTCGTCTGGCTGCTGAATTATGTGGCTTAGGTCATCGGCGTCTGGTGGCCGCACATACGTGCCCTGGAAGTTGTCGAGGAATGCGGTGTCCAGGTCTTCCCAACACCCAATTGACTCTGCGGGCAAGCTGTTGAGCCAATGCCGAGCTGGTCCTTTAAGCTTGAGTGGGAGATACTTGATGGCGTGGAGATCGTCGCCGCGGGCCATATGGATATGGAGAAGATAATCTTCGATCCAAACCGCGGGGTCTGTTGTGCCATCATAGGATTCGATGTTTACGGGTTTAAACCCTTCAGGGATTTGATGATCCATTACTTTGTCAGTGAAGCATAGCGGGTGTGCGGCGCCTCTATATTGGGCAATATCACGACGCAGCTCGAGAGAGCGTTGTCTGCTGTGTTCGGCCCGACCGGAGTTATTGTATCCGGCACGACGGTATTCGTCATGGGTCGTGGGGCGCCCACGTGATCCGTAGATGGATCTGGATTGCCTTGCTTTGTCCTCCAATATATCTCGCAAGTCCGGCGCGTTCCCTCTTGGCTTCGTACTTTTGGAGCGATGCCGGGGTACGGTCTGGGTTGGGGGCCTGGATGCCTCTCTGTCACGACCACGGGGTGGTCGGTCAGCCGTATCGTGCGCTGGTGATGGAGGTATGTATACTTCCTCCTCTAATCAGGGGAGCAGCTTGCGTCTTGGGTAACTTTTGGAGGGGCGTTCGAGTTTATACTCTTCGGCCGCGAGGACCTCGGTCCATCGATCGGCCAGCAGATCCTGATCAGCTTGAAGCTGCTGCTGCTTTTTCTTTAGGCTATTTGTCGTGGCGATAAGCCTGCGTTTGAAACGCTCTTGTTCGATGGGATCCTCGGGCACGACGAATTCGTCGTCGTTGAGGCTTGCCTCGTCTTCGGAGGAAGGTGTATAGTTATAATCCTCAACCTTTTTGTCTGCCGCCCTCTCGTGAGGGCTTGCTTCTGCATCCTCCCGCGCTGAGTCTTGCTGGAGGGGATTTTCTTCGGCACTCTCTGGGGTATTATTATCTCCTATGCCGGAATCTCCATTCTTGCTGTGGCGGGATTTAGAGCGGCACCGCTGACGCCGGCGCTTGGGCTAATTCTTTAAAGAATCTGCCTCCGCTGCTTCTTCGCCGTCCCAGTCTTTTGGGGTGTCCACCATGTATATGTCGTATGACGAGGTGGTCTTTCAGTGCCCTGTAGGCGCTGGTTCCTGTTTGTCTCCGGCATCATCGTCCATAGCGTCGATATCTTCGGAGTCATAGTCTAGCATGTTGGTTAGATTGTCGACAGTGGCTACAAAGTGGGTGGTGGGTGGGCTCTGAATTTCTTCATCGTCCGTATCCCAACCATCCTGGCCATAGTCCGGCCAGGACTCTCCGGATAGCGAGGGATGCTTTAGCGAGTTTAGGATGTCGCCAAAGGGCAAGTGTTGGAAGATGTCCGTGGCGGTGAATTCCATAACCGGCGCCCAATCAGATTTGATTGGCAGGGGCGCGGGAGGTCCGGAGTCCGGCAAGGAGTCCGGCACCTCGGAGTCACGAGCTTCGCGAGTGACAAGGGTAGTATTCGGCTCCATCGCCGTGGAAGTTGAAGCCCCCGTGGCGGTGTCTAACCACCGGTCCTCGATCTGGGCGATCGTCTCCGGTCAAAGGGCCAGAGCGGATTGTTGTGCGGCCACCAAGGCACTGTACGGTGACAGAGCTAGATCATGCCCATCGTAACAGTGCGGCACGCTCGGCTGTGGCTCGAGCCCGTCGAAGATCAAGTCCCCGCGGATGTCGGCCGTGAAGTTTAGGCTTCCGAATCTGACCTGACGGCTAGGGGCGTAGCTTTCGATCTGCTCCAGATGGCCAAGCGAATTAGCCCGAAGTGCGAAGCCGCCGAATACGAAGATCTGTCCGGGGAGAAAAGTCTCACCCTAGACAGCATCGTTGGTTGAAGATGCCATCGAACCAATCGGTGACGACACAGAGGAACTCTCAATGAAAGCACCAATGTCGGTGTCAAAACCGGCGGATCTTGGGTAGGGGGTCCCGAACTGTGCGTCTAGGCGGATGGTAACAGGAGACGAGGGACACGATGTTTTACCCAGGTTCGGGCCCTCTCGATGGAGGTAAAACCCTACGTCCTGCTTGATTAATATTGATGATATGGGTAGTACAAGAGTGGATCTACCACGAGATCAAGGAGGCTAAACCCTAAAGCTAGCCTATGGTATGATTGTTGTAATGTATGTTGTGTCCTAGGGACTAAAGCCCTCTGGTTTATATAGACACCGGAGGAGGCTAGGGTTACACAGAGTCGGTTACAATGGTAGGAGATCTACATATCCGTATCGCCAAGCTTGCCTTCCACGCCAAGGAAAGTCCCATCCGGACACGGGACGGAGTCTTCAATCTTGTATCTTCGTAGTCTTGGAGTCCGGCGGGCGATGATAGTCCGGCTGTCCGGACACCCCCTAGTCCAGGACTCCCTCATCCTTACATTATCGAGGAGGTCTATTGTTTCGGTGCCATAAAAATCAACAACTTCGAAGGCACAAGTCCGAGGGTGGTGAATGGTCAAAGAATCAAATATTATATCTCAGGTAATCCTATCAATGTTGAAACTAATATTATTGAGACTATAACCACGGAGGAATACATAAGGGACACTTTCTAGAACGTTTCAGACTCCGAAAAGGAATAGGTATGTTGTACGGTAACTTAACCGACTCCAAAACAATTCTAATGGCAATTTTCCTCCATTTTGGAATATTTAATAATTTTGGAAAGAAAGAAGTAATTCGGGAAGGACACGATGCCTCCACGAGGGTGGAGGGCGCGCCCACCCCTACTGGGCGCGCCCCCTATCTCGTGGCCACCTCGTGTGCCTCCCGGCCTCCATTTTCTGATAAATCTAGAGTATCATGACGTCGCCCTCCTTCAACAATGAAGACAAGGATGCTTGGCTATTGAAGATAGAGCTGAAAAGAGAAGAACCGGAGGAGATCAACAAGGATGAAGGGATCAAGAAGGCCATGGAGGATCAAGCTCCAGCGCTGGAAGAAGAAGACATCCCTCAACCTCTACCTAACCTCTTTACCCCAACTGAGATTGAAGCTTTCAAGATGATTGAGTTAGCACGCATACAAAACAAGTATCTCGCGCAGGAAAATATTTTGTTGAATGATCATATTGTCGGACTCGAGGGCATCATCCGCAAGTTGGAGGAGCTTTTACGCTCGATGTGCGATTACCCACCATCATCATCACCACCTCCATCACCTCCGAGGACATAATCACATGGGTATGGGCACTCCCCTTGGCAACTGTCAAGCTTGGGGGAGGTGCCCCGGTATCGTATCACCATCACACTCCTATCTTTACCATTTTATTTAGTTCGATCCTTTTAGTAGTATCTTGATGTAGTAGATTAAAGTTTTGGTATGAATTAGTTTTGAGTTTTGCTTTGTGATCTCTCTATGTAATCGAGTCCATGAGCTATCTATGATAAAGATTAGTGTTGAGAAGGGCTTTGCTATCTTGCTATGATCTTGAGACAATAGAAAGAATAAAAAGAATAAAAGAGTTCATATTGATCTTATGGATAGTAATGACTTCACACACAAAAAGTATGATGCCTAAAAGTTGTTGAGAGTTGACAAACATAGTTTTGGTCATCATTGGAATTAATAGGAAGTAATAAGGAAACAAAGGTTTTCACATATAAATATACCATCTTGGACATCTTTTATGATTGTGAGCACTGTTTAAGTATGGCATGCTAAAAGAGTTGATGTTGGACAAGGAAGACAACGTAATGGTTTATGTTTTCTCACATCTCAGTTAAAGTATATTGTCAATCATCTTCCCAACATGTTGAGTTTGCCTTACCCCCTCCTGCTAGCCAAAATTCCTTGCACCAAGTAGATATACTACTTGTGCTTCGAAATATCATTAAACCCAGTTTTGCCATGAGAGTCCACCATACCTACCTATGGATTGAGTAAGATCCTTCAAATAAGTTTTCATGTTGCAAGCAATAAATATTGCTCTCTAAATATGTATGATCTATTAGTGTGAAGAAAATAAGCTTTATACGATCTTGTTATGGAAGCAATAAAAGTGATGGACTGCATAATAAAGATCCATATCCAAGTGGCAATATAAAGTGACGTTCTTTTGCATTAAGATTTTGTGCATCAAACCCTAAAAGCACATTACAACCTCTGCTTCCCTCTGTGAAGGGCCTATCTTTTACTTTATGTTTTTACTTTATGCTTGAGTCAAGGTGAGCTTCACCTTTTCCTTTTTCATTTTATCCTTTGGCAAGCTCCTCGCGTTTGAAAGATCTTGATATATATATCCAATTGGATGTAAGTTAGCATTAATTATTATTGTTGACATCACCCAAAGGTGAATACGTTGGGAGGCAACACAATAAGCCCCTATCTTTCTCAGTGTCCGGTTGAAACTCCATAACCACAAGTATTGTGTGAGTGTTAGCAATTGTAGAAGACTATATGATAGTTGAGTATGTGGACTTGTTGAAAAGCTCTATTCTTGACTCTTTCTGATGTTATGATAAATTGCAATTGCTTCAATGACTGAGATTATAGTTTGTTAGTTCCCAATGAAGTTTCCGAACCATACTTTACATTGTGAATCGATTGTTACTTGAGCATAAGAAATCATATGACAAAATCTATATATGTTGCTGTTACAAGAATGATCATGATGCCCTCATGTCCGTACTTTATTTTTATCGACACCTCTATCTCTAAACGTGTGGACATATTTTTCGATTTTGGCTTCTGCTTGAGGACAAGCGAGGTCTAAGCTTGGGGGAGTTGATACGTTGATTTTGCATCATGCTTTTATATCAATATTTATTGCATTATGGGATGTTATTTCACATTATGTCTCAATACTTATGGCTATTCTCTCTTATTTTACAAGGTTTACCATGAAGAGGGGGAATGCCGGCAGCTGGAATTCTGGCTGGAAAAGGAGAAAATATTGGAAACCTATTCTGCATAGCTCCAAAAATCCTGAAACTCCACGGAAGTTATTTTTGAAATTAATAAGAATTATTGAGCGAAGAAAACACCAGAGGGGGCCCACAGCCTGGCCAGGAGGGTGGGGGCATGCCCACCCCTACTGGGCGCGCCCCTGTCTCCTCGGCCCTCTGGTGGCCCTCTGGTGCCCATCTTCTGCTATATGAAGACTTTTACGCTAGAAAAAAAATCATAAGCAAGCCTACGGGACGAAACTCCGCCACCACGAGGCGGAACCTTGGCGGAACCAATATAGGGCTCCGGCGGAGCTGTTCTACCGGGGAAACTTCCCTCCGGGAGGGGAAAATCATCACCATCGTCATCACCAACGATCCTCTCATCGGGAGGGGGTCAATCTATATCAACATCTTCACCATCACCATCTCCTCTCAAAACCCTAGTTCATCTCTTATATCCAATCTTGTATCAAAACCACAAATTGGTACCTATGGGTTGCTAGTAGTGTTGATTACTCCTTGTAGTTGATGCTAATTGGTTTACTTGGTGGAAGATCATATGTTCAGATCCTTAATGCATATTAATACTCCTCTAATTATGAACATGAATATGCTTTGTGAGTAGTTATGTTTGTTCCTGAGGACATGGGTGAAGTCTTGCTATTAGTAGTCATGTGAATTTGGTATTCGTTCGATATTTTGATGAGATGTATGTTGTCTCTCCTCTAGTGGTGTTATGTGAACGTCGACTACATGACACTTCACAATTATTTGGGCCTAGAGTAAGGCATTGGGAAGTAATAAGTAGACGATGGGTTGCTAGAGTGACAGAATCTTAAATCCTAGTTTATGTGTTGCTTCGTAAGGGGCAGATTTTGATGCATATGTCTAATGCTGTGGTTAGGTTTACCTTAATACTTCTTTTGTAGTTGAGGATGCTCGCAATAAGGGTTTATCATAAGTGGGATGCTTGTCCAAGTAAGCGCAGTACCCAAGCGCCGGTCCACCCACACATCAAATTATCAAAGTACCGAACACGAATCATGTGAGCATGATGAAAACTAGCTTGACGATAATTCCCATGTGTCCTCGGGAGCGCTTTTCTCATTATAAGAAATTGTACAGGCTTGTCCCTTGCTACAAAAAAGATTGGGCCACGTTGCTGCACTTTATTTACTTTCATTGCTTGTTACCCGTTACAATTTATCTGATCACAAAACTATCTGTTACCTACAATTTCTGTGCTTGCAGAGAATACCTTACTGAAAACCGCTTGTCATTTCCTTCTGCTCCTCGTTGGGTTCGACACTCTTACTTATCGAAAGGACTATGATAGATCCCCTATACTTGTGGGTCATCATGCTACAAGGCAGTTCGGGCTTTTGTTTGATGGCTCATAAGTGGCCGTATAGAGCCCCTGGCAATGCGTGTCGAGGTATGTGTAACAAATAAAGAGACTGACTACAGTTTTATGAAGAAAGTTGATACCGAAAAAATTGTCACTACTAGAATCTAATTGATACGTCAAGACGTGATCTTATAGAGGGTACCATAAGTACGAAAATCATTTTACATGCCGGGGGTATAATAATAAAGAGAAAAGCTTAGTACAGGTCCTTTTAAATAAGGTTTGGTATGAAGAGTCCTTTGGATTTCCTGTCGCACGTCTGCGCTGCTTTCGCCTTGTAGAGGGGTTGCTTAAAGGGAACGGTCTTCTGTTTGCCGTACGAAACCGGGATCAGAGTGAGTCCTTCTAAGTCCGAAGGATACATGGCCTCGAATGCACCTGTTATAAAAAGAGTGGAAGATCATATAGGGTCGAGCCGTGCTATAGAGCTTCCCATATTGTGCCTCCGCCGATGCCCAACGGTTTTGAGTGCGTAGTGATGTATGCGCGGTACAAATTCCGCGTTTGAATGCGGCGATCAACGGAGGCGAAACTGCTAGTCTAACTCCGGAAGTACTAAGCTGTCAGCTTGTGGGGCTGACCAGACTTTCTTAGAAAAGTCTAGCGGCTTGATGGCAAGTGAGTTGTGCGGCTTGAGGGTGCTGCTCTGTACTTCGGCGGTGAGAGCTGCAGTGTGCTCCTCAGTACCGAGGGAGCGTTCCATGTTTCTATTGACCGTTATGACGCCGCGTGAACCGCACATCTTGAGCTTTAAATAAGCGTAGTGCGGCACTGTGTTGAATCGAGCAAAAGCGGTCCGACCGAGCCATGCGTGATAGCCACTTCAGAAGGCTACGATATTGAAGATCAAGTCTTCACTGCGGAAGTTTTCAGGCAAGCCGAAGACCACATCCAATGTTATTGAGCCCGAGCAACGGGCCTCTACGCCAGGTATCACTCCTTTAAAGGTAGTTTTAGTTTGCTTGATTCTTGACGGATCAATACCCATTTTGCGGACGGTGTCCTGATAGAGCAGGTTAAGGCTACTGCCGCCGTCCATGAGGACTCGCGTAAGATGGAATCTGTCGATGATTGGGTCGAGGACCAAAGCTGCCGATCCTCCATGATAGATACTGGTCGGGTGATCCTTTCGATCGAAGGTGATCTGGCAAGCCGAGAATGGATTGAATTTCGGGGCGACCAGCACTATGGCATAGACGTCCCGTAATGCGCGCTTGCAATCTCATTTGGGGATATGGGTGATGTAGATCATATTCATTGTTTTGACCTCGGGGGGAAATTGTTTCTGTCCCCCTGTGTTCAGTGGGCGAGGCTCTTCATCTCGTCCTCGCTGGGCGGCCTCTTCCCCTTGTGTTTGTCGTTGAGCTTGCCTGCCTATTTGAAGACCGAACAATTTCTATTAGTATGATTGGCGGGTTTATCGGGGGTGCCATAAATCTGGCAAGGTCGAATGGCTTCTTTCACTGACCGGATCTGGAGCCATTGAATCCGGCATTGACAGCCGTGTCTTTGGTATTGTTTCGACACATGTGCTTATCGCGTCGTGGCTTGCCATTGTCATCCCTGGCTTCAGAGGTGCTTGGGTCAGTGGTACTATTGCTTCTACGAGCTAGCCAGCTATCTTCTCCCGCACAAAAGCGGGTCATCAGTGCGGTGAGGGATGCCATGGACTTTCGCTTCTCTTGGCCGAGGTGTCGCGCGAGCCACTTATCTCAGAATGCTGTGTTTGAAAGACACAATGGCTTTGGCGTCTAGACAATCCACAATGTGGTTATTTTTAATTAAGAACCTGGTCCAGAGTTTTCGGGTTGACTCGCTAGGTTACCGGATTATATGACTGAGGTCATCAGCGTCCGAGGGCTGAGCATAGGTTCCTTGGAAGTTCTCCCTGATGGTGTTCTCCAAGCCTTCCGAGCTTCCGAAAGAGTTTTCTGGGAGGCTGTTCAGCCAATGCCAGGCTGGTCCCTTAAGTTTTAGGGGGAGGTAGTTGATGCCGTGTAAGTCATCACCATGGGCCATGTGAATTTGGAGAATAAAGTCTTCAATCCATACTGCAGGATCTGTTGTGCCATTGTATGATTCGATGTTCACTGGTTTAAACCCTTCTAGGAACTGGTGCCCCATTACCTCATCGGTGAATCATAGAGGGTGTGCGGCTTCTCTATATCGGGCAATGTCACGATGCAGTTCGGATGGAGTCTGTATGCGGTTTTCGGCCCATGTGAGGTTGTTTTTATCATGCCAGGCCTGATGGCTGTCTTCTCATGCTGGTGCACGCCCTCGTGATCCATAAATTGATCTGGTATGACCGGTTCTGTTGTCCAGGTCCTGTCGCAGGTCGTGCATGCGTCCTGCGGCCGCTGTTTCTCTGCCTCTAGGGCGAGGTGGCGCAGGTTGGTGTTCGGCTTGGGTTGCCGCTCTGTCCTGACCACGAGGTGGTCGGTAAGGTCCGTCATCAGCGTTACGCACTATAGGTATAGGCTCTGGGACCTCTTCGTCGAACTGGGAGAGCAACCTGTGCTTTTGGTAACTCTTAGTTGGGCGCTTGAGGCTGTATTCCTCGGCTGCCAGGACATTAGTCCATCTGTCATTGAGTAAATCCTGGTCGGCTTGAAGTTGCTGCCATTTCTTTTTCAGGCTTCTTGTTGTGGCTATTAGCTGGTCCTTAAAGCACTCTTGTTCGAGGGGGTCCTCTGGTAAGATGAAGTCTTCGTCGCCCAGGCTCTCATCCTCTTCGGAGGTCGGTAGGTAATTACTATCCTCTCAGCCCTTGTCCCCAATAGGATCATCGGGTTGACTTGCCCCTCTTCCCAATCATCCTGCTCGGATGTTGGCTCGATAGGGGCTTCTTGGTCTTCGGCGTTATTCAGGGTGTTATTGTCTCCCGTGCCGGTATTGTTGTCTTTTTCGCAACGCAATTTTGATCGGCGCTGCTGACGTCGACCCTTCATATGTGCTTCAGCAGGTTCATCCTCTAGATTCTTCCCATCGTCGGCATCATTCTCTTCGGGTGTGTCCACCATGTATATGTCGTACGAAGAAGTGGCCGTCCAACGTTCGGTAAACGGCGGGTTCTGGATTTGCTCTTCTTCGGCATCGTCGTCCATGCTGTCGATGTCTTCGGAAGCGTAGTCAAGCATGTCGGTTAAGTCCTCGACAGTGGCTATGAAGTGGGTGGTGGGTGGGACGTAAAATTCCCCGCTCTCAGCCCCTACTGTGGGCTGGGCTTAGTTTGGCAGTGGTCCTTCTGTAATGGCGAGATACCGCATTAAGTCCAGGGTCTCATTTAAGAGTGAGGTTTGGACAGGGAAGTGAGGGTCCGCGGAGCAGGGCGGGGCAGGAGTGCCCTGTCCTAGCTCACGTAACACAGACCTCGAAAGTTCGGATCTGGTGTTCGCGGTTGAGTCCAGCTTCGTGTCGAAGGAGGGAGCCTAATATGACTCTGGGCCTGCCGGTGAAATGACCCCCTCCATATCTTCGGTATCTAGTTCTACGGCTGCAGAGAGTCCAGCGGGCTCTAGGCTCCGTCTCCGGACTCCGCAAGGTGTTCCGGATCTAAGGCCGGGGTTGCGATTGAAGTCGTGAACCCTTGGAATATCAAGTCTCCTCAGATATCAGTGACGTTGTTTATGTTTCCCAAACTGATCTGATGACCAGGGGCGGAGCTGTCGATCTGCTCCAGATGACCAATCGAATTGGCACGTAGTGCGAAGCCACCTAATACGAAGATTTGGCCAGGGAGAAAAGTCTCCCTCAGGGCGGTATCGTTGTGGATGATCGATGGGGCCATCGAGCCTTCTAATGACGACATAGTGGAACCCTCAATGAAAGCACCAATGTCGGTGTCAAAGCCGGCAGATCTCGGGTAGGGGGCCCAAACTGTGCGTCTAAGGATCGAGGGTAACAAAGAGGCAGGGGACACAATGTTTACCCAAGTTCGGGCCCTACTTCCTTCTTGATTGACTGTGGTGAATATAGGGGTTACAAGAGTTGATCTACCTCGAGATCGTAATGGCTAAACCCTCGATGTCTAGCATGTAGGATTATGATCCTGCCCTACGGACTAAACCCTCCGGTTTATATAGACACCGAAGGGCTCTAGTGTTGTACAGAGTCGGTTACAGGGAAAGGAAAGTACATGATCTGAATGCCAAGCTTGCTATCCACACAAAGGAGAGTCCCATCCGTACACGGGAGAGGTCCTTCTATCTCGTATCTTCACAGCCCATCAGTCCAGCCTATGTCACACAGGCCAGCCGCTCGAGGACTCCTTCAGGTGGGGAGCCCCAACAATCCGGGCCCCCGGTGAACACCATTCCGGAGCCCAACGTGGTTCCGGGATTGGATAAGCAGCCCCCTTCAAAAGAGGGGGGAGGATCAGCAGCTCCATCAGCAACCTCCATTAATTCGGAGGTGCCTTGTGCTCTGGAGGAAGCAGTGCGAAGTGCTTCCGTTGTGGAGGAGGACCGTACCCTTATGGGCGCGATTATGGAGAAAGTTCAGTCCGCTTAAAACAGACTGAATGAAGCCTTCTGCAGCCTACTGACAGGCTTTGAGGTATGTGACGTAATTTTATAAAAAATTTCATATAAAAGAATAAACCTGTATATAGACAGTAGCCTTGAGGCTCTGTCCAGTTTAGCAAAAACCGGACAGAGGATCCACATAGTAATCGGGATAGTAACATATTGTGCTACCATTGTAACATGCCTCCAAGTTGGCGACTACCACCCATGTCGCCGAACTTTCCGAACTCAATCGGAAGCTTCAAGTGGCCGATGAGGAGCTCGACCACATGAACAAGCGGTTCGATGAAACGCAAGGTATGCGTACAATGTTAAGAGGAATTTACTTTCATATCCGAAGCATGATGTATATTGAGAGGTTAGCTCATAGAATTCCTTGATTATAATCATAGGTGCCGTAGCCGAGGTCGAGACCCTCAAAGGCACCCTTGCCCAAGCCAAGAAGGAAGCATAGGAAAATAAGGCAGACGCTGATAAAGCGGCTACTGAACTAGAGGCCGAATGAGTTTCCCGCCGTCAACATGAAGCTCGGGTGACCGATGTCGAGCAGGAGCTGAAGAATGCCATCAACAAATGCGAATAACTGGAGCAGAAGACTTTGGCCCAGTCCTCCTAGCTTGCTAATGCTCTTCGTGATGCCAAAGAGGCGTGTAGCGAGTTCCAAAGTACTCGCGAAGAGATCCAGCAGGCGAGGCAGATAGCGGCTGGTAAGGACTTTCTTTTACAAAGTATCTTGGAGGTCAGAGGTATGCTTTTCTCACATGAGTGTGGACTTCTCCAGACGCGTTTGCGGATCTTTCGAAGAGTGTCGTCGATGCCACACAGTTCTTCTAAGCCCAGGAGAGGAACTCAAGTGAGAAGCTATTCGGGTCGCCATATCTCGCGCCGGAACACCAGACGCTTCTGAATGACCAACTGAAGCAGGTGACGGAGCTGCATAGGGTGGCAGGCCTGGCCACAAAGGACCTAATAGTTCAACTCTAGCCAGCCGAGCCGATCCCTAGCAGCTATTTTGGTTTGGTGAAGCGGCTAGTCGATGCGCGACCTTGGATTGATGCTGTGAAGCACCCGGTCTGCATAGAGGGTGCTCGGATGGCCTTTGCCCATGTCAAGATGCAATGGTCAAAGATGAAGGCCACTGAAGTGGCGGCCGCAGGTCCGCCCGAAGGCAAAGCTCATCGGAAGCTAGAGAGGTACTTCGACGATGTCCTAGAAGGAGACCGAGTAGTAGAGGGCCAATGTTCTAAGGATGAGATATTTGATTGAATGTGTTCGCGTTGTACAAACTATGTTATGAACCCATGTTGTGCACCTTTTGTTTTAAGTGATTTTTCCTGCTGTGCGGCCGTTTATTGTTACATTTCTGAAAGTTTCCAGTCGCCGGCTTCAGCCCCCATGTAGATACTATAGCGTTGTTTGACATAACGCATGACCACGCTTTATCCAACGTCTTGGTCCATAAAGGAGGTGTCCGCGAGGTGAACCAGGCAATCGGACTATGCGGCTTTATTACTTTCACATAGCCATAGGAGTTTTAAATGTGGAGCTATGTACTAGCCCTTGGTACGTGTGTGGCTATCTGGACTAAGCTGCCTTTTCTGCGCGGCTGGACAAAGACCAGCCCCTCGTATAACACTGGGTGAATTGCTAATGATTTGTAGTATAACTAAGTCACCGGATCGCCGACGAGCTCTCGCTTATCATGACAGTCAGTTTTCGGCTTTCTCTACTGAGGTACTTGACCGGACGAACCAACAATACAATCGCAATAGTTCTCCCTTTACTGCCTTAAGCCGAACGAGCGGAACGTAAGGTGGTAAGCACAGGAGCCGGGCAACCCAACTATGGACCAAAGACATGATTCAGAGCCGATGCATATAATGCAATATCCGGGATACGGAAGAGTTCCCTATAGGTGTTCAGACATAAAATGTGCAGGGCCAAATACAACCCCCGATGTTAAGTCCGGACTAAAGCACATGTGGCAGTCTGATGTAGGGAGGGAATACAGATGATAATATAAAATAAATGAGTGCCAAACCAAAGTGGTGATCAACTGATTCCTTTATAACCTAATTAATACGTCGAGACGTGTTATTACAAAATGCCATAGATATCGAGGCCATTTTACATGCCAAAAGTTTACACAAGGAAAAGGTTTACACATGGCCTAAAAGTAGTGGCTTGAAGATCCCAATGGTTCCCTGCCCCACGTCTGCGTCATTTCTCCTTGGTGAGAAATCCTTTGAGAGGAGGAGTCGATGGTCGTCTGCAACAAAGAAGGACATAGAGAGGAGCCCCCGTACAACTATAGAGTGGGTAGGTTCTTTAACGAACCTACAGTGGAAAAAATAGTTGAGGTCCGAATAGGGTTAAGGCGTACTATGGACCTTCTCCGCAGTGTGCCTCCGGCACTGCCGAAGGTATTTTAAGTGCATAGTTATGTACGTGCAGTACGTATGCCGCAACCTTATGGGCCGATCAATGGAGGCTAAACTAATATTCAATCTCCGGCCCCACCGAGCTACCGCATTGTAATATGGATCAGACACGCTTAGTGGTGTCATGGGTCTTGATGGCTGATGAGCTGTTTGGCTTGATGAGGTCGCCCTGTACTTCAGTTGCTAAGGCCGCGGCGTGCTCCTCAATACGGAGGGAGCGCTCCATATTCCCATTGAATGTGATGACGCCACGAGGTCCAAGAATTTTAAGCTTCAGATAAGCATAGTGCGGGCCTGCGTTAAAGCGGGCGAAAGCAGTTCGTCCGAGCAGTGCATCATAACCACTGCGAAAAGGGACGATGTCGAAAATCAATTCTTCACATCGGAAATTGTCTGGGGAGCAGAAAACTACTTCTAGTGTTACAGAGCCCATACAGCGGGCCCCCACATCGGGTATTACTCCTTTAAAGGTAGTGTTGCTAGGCTTGATTCATGACGGGTCGATACCCATCTTACATACAGTATCCTTGTAGATCAAGTTGAGGCTACTGCCGCCGTCCATAAGGACTCTAGTGAGATGGTATCCGTTGATGATAGGATCGAGTACCAGGGCCGCCGAACCTCCGTGACAGATACTGGTTGGGTGGTTCCTGCGATCAAAGGTGATCGGAAAAGCCGACCATGGGTTGAATTTTGGGGCGAAAGGCTCTATGGCGTAGACGTCCCTTAATGCGTGTTTGCGCTCCCTCTTGGGGATGTGGGTGACATAGATCATGTTCACCGTTTTCACCTCGGGGGGAATCTGTTTCTGTCCCCCAGTGTTCGGCGGGCGAGGCTCTTCGTCATCCTCACGTTGAGGTCCTTTCCCCTTATGTTCGGCATTTAATTTACCAACCTGTTTGAAAATCGAGCAGTTCCTTTTGGTGTGGTTGGCAGGCTTGTCAGGGGTGCCATGAATCTGGCAAGGTGTCTCTAGTATTTTGTCTAGGTTGGATGGGCCATCCCTGTTACCTTTGAATGGCTTCTTCCGCTGACTGGGTCTGGAGCCACCGATTCCGGCGTTTACTGTCGTATCCCCTGTTTTGCTGTTGTTCCAACGCTTGTTTTTCCTGCGTCATGGTCTGCCATTGCCATCCCTAGCCTCAAAAGTGTCATGGTCGCTAGAACTGCTGCTTCTATGAGCCAACCGGCTATCTTCGCCTGCATAGAAGCGAGTCATAAGTGCAGTAAGAGCTTCCATGGTTTTCGGCTTTTCCTGACCGAGGTGTCGAGGGAGCCATTCATCACGGACGCTGTGCTTAAATGACGCTAAGGCCTCGGGGTCCGGACAATCCATGATTTGATTCTATTTAATTAAGAACCGATTCCAAAGTTTGTGAGCTGACTCTCCGGGCCGCTGAATTATGTAACTCAGGTCATCAGCATCCGGTGGTTGGACATAAGTGCCCTGAAAGTTGGCCTGCAAAGCATCCTCTAAGTCTTCCAAACTTCCAATGGAGTTTTCTGGGAGGTTGTTCAACCTGTGTCGTGCTAGTCCTTTCAGCTTTAGAGGGAGATATTTAATGGCGTGGAGATCGTCTCCGCGAGCCATGTGAATGTGGAGAAGAAAATCTTCAATTCATACAGCGGAATCCGTCGTTCCATCGTATTGCTTGATGTTCACGGGTTTAAACCCTTCTGGGAATTGGTGCTACATTACCCCATCGGTAAAGCACATAGGGTGTGCAACACCTCTGTATCGGGAGATATCGCGGCGGAGTTCGGATGACATCTGTGTTCGGTGCTGATCCCGAACTTGGTTATGTTTGTCGTGCGAGGCTTGATGGCCGCCATCTCGTGCCGGGGCACGTCCTCTTGGTCCATAGATTGATCTGGTATGGCCTACTCTATTAGTCAGGTCTTGACGTAAGTCGTATGTGTAGCCCAGAGCCACTGTCTTGTTGCCCCTATGGTGAGGGGGTGCGGGCTGGTGTTTGACATAAGGGGTCGTTTGGTCCCGTCCACATGGTGGTCGGTCTGGTTGATCAGCCTGATTATACTTTGACGGTATTGGCTCAAAGGCCTCGTCGTCGAATTGCGACAGTAGCCTGTGTTTTGGGTAACTCTTTGCTGGGCACTCGAAGCCGTATTCTTCAACAACTAGGACCTTGGTCCATGTGTCATTTAACATATCTTGTTCGGCTTGAAGCAGCAGCTGTTACTTTTTCTGCCTCCGCGCAGTGGCGATGAGCTGTCGCTTGAAGCGTTCTTGTTCGAGGGGTTCCTCTGGGATGATGAAATCTTCGTTACCCAGGCAAACGTCCTCTTCGGAGATAGGTAAGTAGTTACTATCTTCTGAATCCTCGAGATCGGCGTGTTCAGGGTTGTATTGACCTCATTCCCTTTAATCCTGCTCGAATGCAGGCTCGACGGGGTGGTCGGGGTCTTCGGTGTTGTCCGGAGTGTCATTATTTTCGGTGCCGATATTGCTTTCCCTTGCACAACGCGATCGTGAGTGGCGCTGCTGATGCGGGCATTTTGGTGGTTCATTGACGGGCTTATGCTCATCTGGATCTTGAGTGCCATCGTCGTCCTTCTTCTCAGGTGTTTCCACCATGTATATGTCATCAGTAGAAGTAGTTGTCCAACGCCCAGTGATAGGCAGGTGTTGACCTGGTTCGGCTTTGACATCGTCATCCATGCCATCAATGTCTCTGGAGGCGTAGTTTAGCATGTCGGTTAAATCCTCAATAGTAGCCATTAAGTGGGTGGTGGGTAAGACGTAAAATTCCCTACTCTCAACCCCCTGTCCAAGCGGGGCATAGTTCGGAGGTGACACTTCCATGATGGCGAGAGATTGTATTAAGTCCAGCATTTTGTTTAAGAGTGAAAGTTGGACAGGAGTCTGGGATCTGTGGAGCTAGGCTCCGTGGTAACCACTTAATCAATCCCGATGGACACAAACATCAAAAGTTCGGAGTTGATGTCCAAAGGCATGTTCGGCTTCCTGATGATGGGGAGAGTCCGGTTTGAATCCGGGTCCACTGACAGCATGGTCGCATCTGGGTCTCCGGCTGGAAGCTCCATGATAGGAGAGATCCGGCGGGGTTCATTCTCCCGTCATCGCATGATGTGGTCCGCCCCGGATCTAAGGCCGAGGTGGATATGAGCATTGATCCCTGGACGGGATCTGATAGTGGATCTGAAGGACCTCCTTCATATGGGTGGGAAGGGGCGGACGAAACCATGAAGCCCTTGAAGATCAGGTCTCCTCGGATATCGGGGAGGTACTCCGAACCTGATCTGGTGAGCAGGGGCGTAGCTGTCAACCTGCTCAAGGTGCCAGGTCGAGTTGGCACGTAGCATGAAGATGCCAAAGACAAAGAGTTGGCCAGGGAGAAAGGTCTCCCTGGACACAGCGTTGTCGTTGATGACAAGGCGAGCCATCGATCCTTTTGTCGACAACACAACAGAACTCTCAATGAAAGCACCAATGTCAGTGTCAAAACTGGCAGATCTTGGGTCGAGGCCCGAACCTGGGTAAACATCGTGTCCCCATCGTCCCTTGTTACAATTGATCCTCAGACTCACAGCTTGAGACCCCCTACCCGAGATCTTCCATTTTTGACACCCACAAGGGCGGCTCCAATTCCCTCTGTTGCCACAAAATCCTCAATTGCTGCTGTAAAGTCCTCAACTCTTGTGCATCTTGCCACATGCCAATGGACTACAGGAGTCTCTATTGTTTCAGGAGCCTCTCCAAGTTCCTCAGCTCCACCACAGTCCTCAATAGGTCCAACCTTCTTGAAGAAAAAGGCAATAACTGGATGTGGCTCGAGGCCAAGTCCTCACAAGAAGCAAGTTGGTTTTCAAGTTCCGTCTGATGATGATGAAGATGATGATGAAGAACTTGCTGAGATCATCAAAGATAGGCAACAAAGGGCCGCTAGAGCCAAAGGCAGTGATGTGCCTCTTATGGTGGATCCGAAGAAGATCCTTGAGTTCATTGATCTATGGCACAAGGATCCGAACACCCCTTTGCCTGATTTGAACCTCAGTTATGGTCAAAGTCACATGTTGACAGCCTTCATAAATGAAGAAAAATGGAAGTTTGAGAAGGCCAGACAAGTTAAGAAGGCTTAGTACAAGAAGGAGTGTTTTCTGAAGAAGAATGTTGTAAACATGTCTCCTGAAGAACTTGTGGCTCTACAAAAGGAGATCAAAGATCTCAGTTATGAATTTGGCAGATACTATGTAGATTGGCTAGGTGCCAAAATCAGATTCGTCAAACTCTCCAAGTCCCTCAAGCTCAACGTTGCAACTCCATCGCAACAAGAAATTCCTCAGGTTGAAGCATCTGGTCAGCCTACTGAATAAAATGCTAGCACAGCTAATGACAACCAGACTGTTGAAGAAACAGAGAGTACGAGGGCTACTAAAGAAATTCCAGCTCCTGAAGAAACTGCCAGGGCAACCACCAATGTTGTGCCTGAAGAACAACCTAGACGAGCTGATGAATCTAATGTTGCGCCTGAAGAAACTGAAAATGCCACGGCAACTACATCAGTTGTGCGTGAAGAAACTGCACAACTTTCATCTGCTCCTCCAGCAAAGTCATCACAGATGAAGAATATCAACCTTCCTTCAGCATCAGAAGCAAAGAAAACCAACGCTGCAGAGATGGCAGTTGTGAACAAAAGGAAAGCATCTACCTCTGCACTGTCCTCAACTGTTAAGAAAGTGAGGACTTTGACAAGCTCATTCACTGAACCAATAAATGTTGTTCCAATCTCCATTATGCCATCACAAGAATTGGTTCCATAAGGAGAAGAATATGTCATTCCTGAAGATGACAATGAAGAAGAAAATCCTTTTGCTGCTTCTTTAGAGCAGTAGGATGGAGAAATTGAAGTGGATGACATCCCTTCAACCCCACTGGTATCATCACCCATGCCTCAATTCACTGCTGAAGAGGCAGGCGTTGAGGAATTGGAGGAAGACGAAGATGTGTACATTGGGTCTACAACACAAGTTCTTAATGATGACTATTGGGAAAGGCTTAATCCCAATTCACCATTGACCACTCCTCTACATTAAATTCCTCAGTCCTTGTTCAAATTGAAGAAATTCATACAGAATCTGTAGGACGTCAAACTTTACTTCTTTCCATTCCAGAAGAGGTTCCAGCTACTAATGCTGAAGAAATGGAGACCCAGACTGCTTCTACTGAAACTGCCACTAAAATTCCTCCGTCTATGGCTCCAGAGTTTGTGCGCCAAGAGAGGTTGTGAAGCCTTCAACTGTTAATCTTCATCCCAATGCACAAAATCCTCATACAATGAAGCAAAAATTCAAGGCTGATGTTTTCTTTGCTGAGCACCATTTCTTCATGGATTTCATCCATATGACTCAGCAAGACTTCGCTGCAAGCGGTTCTGGACAGCCAGTCAGATGAATTTCTATTCTTAGCACCGTAAAATTCCTCATGTGGATATGGAGTCTCTCCCGTACTTCCAACCTGTCATGAGTGTTATTCATGATGCTGGGCTTCTGAACTTCTGCGCCGACATCTACGACTGGAATGGAGAACTCATTCTTCAATTCTATGCTACACTGCACCTCACTAGCAATGTGGAAGATGTGAATTCATGGGTGCTCGACTGGATGATTGAGAATACTCATTACAAAGTACCGGCCTCTGAATTGTTTCATGCCATCCCAGCCAATCCTCATGTTGAAGGCACAAGGCTCATATATGAGGAACCTGAACTTTCAAATCATCTAATGCAAGTCCTGATGAAGCCTTTGAAGGCTGGCCAAGCTCCAAGGACCACATTCCTCATGAAGGAATTGCTCTATGTGCCAAGGACAATATATCGCATTCTGACCAAAACCCTCAGTCCAATCAAGGTCCACAACTCTGATGAAGAAGAGGTTGTTGGAATCATGAAGAATTTGTTAGCATTCCTATCAACTACCATGATTTCTTCATGAGGACTTTGGCCAATGCGGCTCCTTCACATTTTGAGTTGAAGCCATATGCTCCCTGGATCATGAAATTCATCAGATCAAGGTCTTCAATTCATTATAAGGCAGACTTTTAGAATCAGCTCAGCTATTTGCCTCCTATTGATGTCCTCAAAAGGATTGTTTCCTCAGCTGATGAGAAGGGAAAATCCGATGTTATTTATGAAGGCACTCGTCCATCGGATGGTTAGTTTAGCAAAGCTGCATCTTATTCACCCAATAATGACTCTGCAACTCAAGATTCTGCCGCAAAAGCTTCAAAGCAAAATCCTCAAGCCACTGCTCCACAAGTGATGAATGATCGCAAGCTTCTTCTAAGTCTTTATCAGAAGGTCGATCGCAATCACAAGTGGGTCAAGCGTCAATTTGGCTCAATTATTCGGAATAAGACTATTACTCAAAACACCGTGAAGAAGAATCACTACTACTTGCATGAAGTCTTTGATCGCACTTGGGCCATATTGTCTCATACGGTGATGAGGATCTCAAGCAGATGGGCCTCCAACAGGACTTTGACTGGTCTCAGCCACCTTCAAAGAAATTCAAGAAGGTCAAAGTTCCTCATTTGGTCACCAATTCATATTCTTCATCGCACGAGACGGATGAAGATGGAGATTTGAACGACACTACGGCAGGCCCTACTTCAACGGATGACCCCAACAATGTTGGCGCTCCTCCATCGACATCATGATGATATTCTTCAGGGGCGTTAGTCCTCATTTTTCGTTCCTTTTGGTCATTGATGACAAAGGGGGAGAAATTTTAGTTAGTCTTAAAGCGGGTCTCTTATATATGGGCGTTTTTTTCGTCAAGTTACAACTCTTGCTCTTCTGAGGTGTTTGCTTTGATGGGTTGTAAACTTAAGTCCTATGGTGCTCTGACTCTTTTGAACTACTTTGTGCATGCTTATTTCTTCAAGTACCTTAATGCAGGCATGCTGAATTTGTTCAGACACTATATTTCATCATACATTTCGAATTCTTCACATTATATGTCAAATGTATGTATGAATTACAAGATATAGGGGGATATCTCCATGATATTACTCTACAATGTGCATTTGCTATCCAAAGCAAATTCCTCGAATATGCACATCTTTAGTGGGAGTTCTTCTATATCTTACAATCAAATTGCTCAATATCAGTATTTACACTTCATATGTTTATCCCCATTGAAAACTTAACCTATTTGTCATCAATCACCAAAAACGGGGAGATTGTTAGTGAATCTAGTGCCCCTTAGTTATTTTGGTGTATTGAAGACTAATAGGTTAAGGGACTAATGTGTTTGTGAGTGTACATAGGTTCTATAAGTCAATGAGGAGTTTGATATTTACGATGAATGTCGAACCATAAAAATCAACGTCTTCAGTTGAAGACTTTGGTTTTCTTGAAGACTTTGAAAGTGAGGAAATTGGTGTGACCTTGAAGACTTTGATATTAATGCGAGGATTATGAAGCATGAAGACTTTTGTTTTCATACTTTCATTCTCTCTTTCTTGAGTCATAGGGAACACCGTACCATTAAAGAGGGTCGAGGTAAAACTAAAGAAACACTTTCCAAGTGATGGTCATCTCAAAATCCTACACCTAACCAATCCTTTCGAGTGAAGCCATTGGAAATCTCATACAGTTCAGTAAGTTTCTTCGGTGACATAGATGAAGATCTTCTGTTCTCTAAGGAATTTGTTCTGACTAGGGAGTTAGGAATTCGCCAGTGCGGATTGCCTACAAATGAGGAACATGATAGCCCTATGGAATTTTAGAGCTCAAATTTCCGACCATTGTTGTGCTACGTGCCAGTTGTCCAAAATATCTTATCCACCTAACGGTCATGTCATTGAAGTGCATTTATGTCTTATCATGTCGGGCTGCTCCTAGGCTATAAATAGCCGCCTCCTACAACCACTAGTTGGTTGGCTGCTCCGAGAGAAACTGACACTTGTCATCGAGAGCATCCCATCCTCCAAGAACTTTGAGTGAAAATCATTAGTGAGGAAAAACCCAAACCCAAACACCTACAAACCCAAACTGATTGAGTATCACTAAAGAGATTGTTCCTCTGTGGAACCGACTCTTGTTACCATTGAGGACTGTGCATCCTCCAGATGGTTAGGCATCATGGTCTAGTGCATCCAAGAGGAATTGTGGATCACCGAGTAACTGAGTCTGTGAAGGTTTGGAAGTCACCTGAAGACTTACCACGAGTGATTGGGCGAGGTCCATGTGAACTTAGCTCAAGGAGAATACGGTGAGGACTGTGTGTCCTCGGGTTTAAATACCTAGCCGCTCCAACCAGATGTAAAACTAAAACAACAGTTGGAACTGGTCTCCCAAATCATCGTCTTCACCAACCTACTTGTTCTATTTCTTCAACCCTTTCATTTCCTCATTCATGTGTTGATGTACTTGATCGTTATTATTTGTAGACTTTGACTGAAGACTTTCTCAATTTCCTCGATCCTAATTCTTCAGTGACTTTGTCTTCAGCCTTTTTATCCTATTTACACGCTACATGTGCTCTGTGTATGTTTCATTTCATCATGATGACTATGCTACTGCTTTTTCATGCATGCACCTAAGTACTTATTCCGCTGCTTGTAGTTCGTGACTTAGGAAATTCCTCAAGTTGAATTTCCTCGGTGATGAATTTGGAAAAATCGCCTATTCACCCCCTCTAGTCAATATAATGCACTTTCAATTTACTAGTGTCCATGCATGCATGCAATGCGATAATGCATTGGTAAACACATTTTTTTGTGAAGAACGAGAGCATTAATTAAGTACTTTTGCAAACTACAAAAACTATTCCACCGCCTCTATCTTGGTAAGAGTAGGTGAAAATTTTGAATCGAGCCCTTTAAACTAGAAGGGAGGTAGTAGCACTCTAATAGCTAACCTTGTTGTGATGACTAGATAGGACATGGCACACACCTGGATAGAGGGACTAGTCTGCATTATGCATATAAGTTTTGTCTGAAGTCAATGTACCTCTACTTTTACCAAACTTATAGAAAAATGTATCAACATTCACAATGTCAAATCAATATTTTTATACTCATTATGAAATGTAGTTTCATAAAATATATATTTGGTATTGTAGATAATTATATTTTTAGTATAAATTTTGTCAAACTTTGCAAACTTTGACATGACACAAATCTTGCGCGGAGTAAAAAGGACCATAGGGAGTTTCATGCATGCGGAGTAGGCAAAAAATTGCTCATTTATAGCCATCCAAAGTCTCAAAGGGCACGGCCGTGCGAGGGAGACAAAGGTCGTGGGGCGCGACGGTTGACGGAATTAAGTGAAGTTACATGCATGCACCGCCATGGCGTGCGAACACACAGAAGCTGTACCGTCGGGCCTATGATATGGCTCTAGTAGACATGACATCTAGTGGGTACCACATAGTACTCGAGAACTCTTTGGTGGCATATAGCCGTTTATCCATCGGGAAAGCCACCACCCCATGCCGTTCGCATGCCCTACTCATCCCTATCTTCTACCTTACAACAGTTTGCTCCCAGTCATCCGTCCTTTCACATTACATGTTCCACTTCTCTTAACCCGCCTCCAAAATCCATGGCCTCCCAAATCTCCATGATCGGTGGTGAGTACAAGGTTAGAACTATCACCGACAATGAGTTCATCATCATCTACACCCATAGATCCGCGACGGTGGAAGCATGCCTTGGTCGCTTCCTACGCATGTTCAAAAGTTCAAAGGATGAGTGGGTCGCTGGGCTAGATGTTGAGTACACCACAGTCCTAGAAAGGGAGAAGCTTCTAAAGGTGGCAGAGATGAAGAAGCCCGCCGTGATCCAGGTTTGCATACATAACGTGTGATTGGTCTACCACATATGCCATGCCGACGTTAGGTGCCAGGATTTTGAGTTCTTCCTCAGGGACAAAAGAGTGAATATCGTTACTATAGACTTTAGGAACGACAGGAGAGTCCTGGGTCGGATAGGCCTCGTTGTAGGCCAGCCCTTCGATCTCCAAAAGGAAAACCTGGTGTCCTCCTCTCAGCCTTCAATGTTGACCCTGGCAGCAGCTGAAAGTGCTAGTATCGACTAGAGGGGGGGTGAATAGGTGATTTTTTTGAAAGTCTTCAAAGTCTGGCAGCAGCTGAAAGTGCTAGTATCGACCTCGGTCCATCTGTCGGCCAGCAGGTCTTGATCAGCTTGAAGCTGTTACTGCTTTTTATTTAGGCTATTCGCCGTGGCGATAAGCCTGCGTTTAAAACGCTCTTGTTCGACGGGATCCTCTGGCACGACGAATTCGTCGTCGTTGAGGCTTGACTTGTCTCCGGAGGGAGGCATGTAGTCTTCATCCTCCTCGTCTGCCGCTCTCTCTCGAGGGCTGGCTTCCCCGTCCTCCTCAGCTGAATCTTGCTGGAGGGGGTTGTCTTCGGCACTCTCTGGGGTGTTATTATCTCCGATGCCGGAATCTTCATTCTTGGTGTGGCGGGATTTAGAGCGGCGCTGCTGATGTCGGCGCTTGGGATGTTTCCTAGAAGAATCTGCCTCCGCTGCTTCTTTGCCATCCCCATCCTTTGGGGTGTCCACCATGTATATGTCGTATGACGAGGTGGTCTTCCAGTGCCCTGTAGGCGCTGGTTCCTGATCGTCTCCGGCTTCGTCGTCCATACCGTCGATGTCTTCGGAGTCGTAGTCTAGCATGTCGGTTAGATCGTCGACAGTGGCTCCAAAGTGGGTGGTGGGTGGGCTTTGAATTTCTTCATCGTCCGCATCCCAACCATCCTGACCGCAGTCCGGCCAGGGTTCTCCTAATAACGAGAGATGCTTCAGCGAATTTAGGATGTCGCCAAAGGGTGAGTGCTGAAAGATGTCCGTGGCGGTGAACTCCATGATCGGCGCCCAATCGAATTCGATTGGCAGGGGCGCAAGAGGTTCGGAGTCCGGCAAGGAGTCCGGCGCCTCGGAGTCACGAGCTTTATAAGGGACAAGGTTAGTGTTCGGCACCATCGCCGTAGAAGTCGCAGCCCCCGAGGCGGTGTCCAACCACCTGTCCTCGATCTGTGCGGTCTGCTCCGAACTAAGGGTCAGGGCGGACTCGTGAGCGGCCTCCAGGGCACTATCCGGCGGCAGAGCTAAATCATGCCCATCGTGACAGCGCGGCACGCTCGGCTGTGGCTCGAATCCATCAAAGATCAAGTCTCCGCGGATGTCGGCCGTGAAGTTTAGGCTTCCAAAACTGATCTGATGGCCAGGGGCGTAGCTGTCGATCTGCTCCAGGTGGCCAAGCGAATTGGCCCGCAATGCAAAGCTGCCGAACACGAAGATCTGTCCGGGGAGAAAAGTCTCGCCCTGGACGGCGTTGTTGTTGATTGAAGAAGCCATCCAGCCTATCGGTGATGACACAGAGGAACTCTCAATGAAAGCACCAATGTCGGTGTCAAAACCGGCGGATCTCGGGTAGGGGGTCCCGAACTGTGCGTCTAGGCGAATGGTAACAGGAGACAAGGGACACGACATTTTTACCCAGGTTCGGGCCCTCTCGATGGAGGTAAAACCCTACTCCTGCTTGATTGATATTGATGATATGGGTAGTACAAGAGTGGATCTACCACGAGATCAAGGAGGCTAAACCCTAGAAGCTAGCCTATGGTATGATTGTTGTAATGGTTGTGTTGTCCTACGGACTAAAACCCTCCGGTTTATATAGAGACCAGAGAGGGCTAGGGTTACACAGAGTCGGTTACAATGGTAGGAGATCTACATATCCGTATCGCCAAGCTTGCCTTCCACGCCAAGGAAAGTCCCATCCGGACACGGGACGGAGTCTTCAATCTTGTATCTTCATAGTCTTGGAGTCCGGCTGACGATGATAGTCCGGCTGTCCGGACACCCCCTAGTCCAGGACTCCCTCAAGCATCCATGACACAACAACCATATCTCTCGATTCATCCGTCCCTCACATGATCGCATGTAACACATGCATCAACGCACACATTTTGACAACCTCCATGGCCCCTGCCCGCCTCAAGGCCCGCCCATAGCTCTCTATCTCGCACACACAATCTCTTTGTGAAAACCCTATTTAGCATGTAGCTTTTTGTCACATACACACACATTCTCTCCATAGGTTTGATTTCTCTCAATAGCTAACACACACACACACATACACACACACACACTCCCCCTCCCCTAAGCACACAATTCATCCCCATCCAAGGTTATATGGCGACCACTCTCGTTTGTGCTTATCTGCACCCCAGTATGCACACCACCTCAACCTTCAAAGAGGGCATCGAGGAGATCAAAGATGGCGACCACACCGCACTAGAGAATGCGGGGCCATTTGGAAGCAGGATTATGTGACGACGGCTAACTGACTCCTCCCCCTCTCCTCCCGCACAAAATTATCAAGCCCTCAACCCAGTAGATCCTTCCCCTCTCGTCTATGTTTTTCCAGCTCTCTCATCATACCCGTTGTCTCTTCTCCTTCCGCACGTACAAAATCCGATGCACACGCATCTCACATGTATTACATGTCTCCATCTTTTGTCACAGACCTAACTTCTTCCTCTCTCTCTCTCTCTCTCTCTCTCTCTCTCTCTCTCTCTCGTTAGGTTTGTCTCCTACTCTCTCGCTCATATACATACAATCTTTCACGCCCTATTTGCTCCATCTTCGCAAGTTCTCTCTACATGTTTCATTCACACATTGAGATGTGTTCAAAATGTTGCTTTATACTGGATCATGTAGAGTTATGGTTGGTTTTGTTGCATCCTACAAAGTAATAACTATGAAATGCATTTAGATTTTCATTTGACTGGGATTATGTGAGTTTGAGCATATTGCGAAGTACTATAGACCTCGTATACATCTTTGAATTCAACAATGATTCTAACTTTTGAATTGTATAAACCATTACATTCGAAATCAATAGCCTAATATATTTATTTCACGATTACAACAAATGATTAATTCCACTCCAAACTAAGGAAACAAATGTGTACTCCCTTTGTTTTTATTTAAGTCCATGTATTAGCATTGGTCAAAGTCAAGTTTTGTAAACTCTCAAAAAGTTTATAAAAAAATATTAACATATACAATTACAAATAAATACCATTAGATTCATTATTGAATGTAGTTTCACATCATACATATTTGTTATGGTAAATGTTTATATTTTTCTATAATCTTGGTCAAACTTTTGGAAGTTTGACTTCGGTCAAACCTAATAGGTAGAGTTAATAAAAATGGAGGGATTAGTAGTAGTTTCTAGTACTACTCGCTAGTACTTGCTTAGCCCAATCACCCAACATGCCAAACGGGGAGTTCAATGTTCCTAAATTTTCAGGTCGGCGGGAAGATCTCCCGCGACCCAAATTCAAGCAGTGTGAAGTAACCATCATACCCTTCGGAACAGGCCTACGAATATTGGTGGGTAGGGGGCTGTTTTGGTATCTTCAGGTTTAGCCTACCCAGCCAACCCCACCCCAGCACCCAGAGTAAGACACCAGAATACTCCCCATTTTTTATCCCCAATGCAAAATAGACTTGTCCACGGCACCACAGTCTTCGTGCTCCTCCCCTTCTTCATTGGCGCACTCATCCACCACAGCGCATCTGCCTCATCGATGATGTCATACGCCTCACTGGAGCAGGTCCACCATCATCATCGTACACAGAGCCTCTTCTCCGACACCGTCTTCCACGGTCTCAGAGTTGCTTCCCAGAAGACGACGCCAAGCACAGAAGCACCACCGTCGTGGACAATGAACTAACTCTCATTGCGGACCATGATGCACAAAGGCCGCCGCGACCATCGTACTCCTCCTCGATTGGTAATGTGTATATTGAATCTCTTAGCAGTAGATGTGTAGTTCCAATTTTGTTCATACCTACCCTTCAAATTTCCTGGTTGCTATTGCTCTGGTAAAATAAATTGGTTATAGCTTGCATTGTCAAACAAAATATCACCTTGTAATTGTGCGTCGCTCATGTATTGCACTGTGCTTGGGTAGGTTCTTCATCTGCAACTAGTAGTGTGGCAAATGATGGAAAAAATTTAAGAACTAGCAAGATGCCCATGCGTTGCATGGAAAATCAAGATGCATTTGTATTAGTAGTTTATCTTGTGGGAGAAAAGGATGAACAAGGGAAGGCCTTATTTGCAAATGTGGAGAGGGGTGTGAGTATCTTTTTGTAAAATTGCCATTGTTTCCTTCCTATCCATCAGATATAAGTCAGACGACCTATATTGCAGGATGGCAGGCACACCATCATCACCAACTCTATTTTTTATAAAAGTAGAGATAAATATAAATATATAATAAATATAATATATATATATATACATAAACACTATTCTGATCACGGGATCAGAATAATATTCTGATCACAACCTGAACTGCCTCAGTAACGCACCTGAACTTCCCTTTGTACTGGGTTGAACTTCAGCTAAAAAGTGTCCAAATGGGGCTTGTGATATACCGTTGGAAAGCTATGGACACCAATATCATGATCCAAGTTAAATTTTTGGCAAAATGTAAGCGGTTAAGAGCACTTTTGAAAACCGTTTGTTCTTCATACAAAAAACGTGAATCGTATTTTCGATTGCATTTCTAAACCGCTTATCGGAATGAGGTAAATAATATAGCGTTGGAAAGCTGCTGCAAAACCGCTCCTTCGACATGTTGAAAGTTTTCTCTAATTCCCTATGGATAAAGAGTAACTTTGAAAATCGTAAAATTTCACAAACCGAACAGCCGAGTTCGTATTTTCAATGTAATTACTAAATGGCTAATCCATTTGAGGCAAATGATATGGCATTGGAAAGCTTGTGAAAATGCGCTACCTTTTCATGTTAAAAGTTGTTTCTAATTTGGAACGGTTTAAAAGTAATTCAGAAAACGGTACAAGTTCCATCGAGTTCGTATTTTCGAGCTAATGTTTTACCTGTATGGCCGAATGCAACAAATGATACGGGGTTGAAAAGCTTGAGCAAATGCGAAACTTTTTCGTATATATTGTTTCTCATAGTTCTTTACAGTTTTAAGTCAAATTGGAAAATGGCTAAAAACGTATTTTTGGCATAGTTTCTACATAGTTTATCAGAATGGGGCAAATAATACACCGCTGTAAAGCTACGGAAAATGCGAAACTTTATCATGTTGATGCTTTTCTCTGATTCCTAGCCGTTTTCAAGTAATTGCGAAAATGGCGAGATCATTCGGTCTGCCTTTATCGCGAAACTGATTCTTCGAAAATGCACCGCGTGAAGAACCTGAAATTCTCGGCACGTGTACTTGAACTTCACTCTGTTTTTCACGTGCTTTTTTTGCTCGTATATCTCTATCCACTGCTCCTAGCTCTCCATCCACTCACCGGAATTGAGCAAGTGATACATCGATGGAAAGCTGCTGTAAACACGCAACTTTCCCGTGTTGATCATTTTTTCATACTCGCAACGATTTTAAAAGTTTTTCATCTGAAATTCATTCAGCGTAGTAGTTGAACTTCATGCTATTTTCACGTTGAACTTCTGTGATGTATTTTTGTTTGTATGCACGCCTGAACTTCTCTCTGTACGAACCCGACCTTCGGGCTATCTTCACAACCGTGCCTTCTACCGTTAGTTTTTCTGGTTAGTCGTGTTCCATGTGATGTAAGTTCAACTACTACGCTGAATCCTACAAATCTCTCTCACAATATTTTTTTGAACTTTCTCCGATGAAGGACTTGAACTTACACAAATGATTTCCTACTGTTTTGAAGTAAATTAGAAAATGACGAGATCGTGATTTCTGCCTTCATCGCAAATGGAAATACACTGCGTGAAGTAGTTGAACTTCTCGTGCATGTCTGTTCGAACTTCACACTATTTTTAACGTGTTGTTTTTTGCACTGCGTGAAGTAGTTGAACTTCTAGGACATGTCTGTTCGAACTTCACTCTGTTTTTGACGTGTTGATTTTTACGTGGTGTTTTTTGCACTACGTGAAGTAATTGATCTTCTGGGGCATCTCTGTTTGAACTTTATCCTGTTTCACTTTTTTGTATTTTTTCTTATATGAAATACACGCCATGTAGTACGTGAACTTCCAGTTGTTATCACTTCGAACTTCTCTCTGGTTTGAGAGAATTATTTTAAAACACAAAAAATAACATCTTTTTATGTATTTTGGACATCTAAATACACGGTGAACCTCTCTCAGAAGAATTTTTCAACTTTTCCTCGCCGTGCACTTGAACTTCTAGCAACCATTTTTTTCGTTTATGAGTTCTTTTAAAAGTGCAAAAAATGGTGTTGTGTTTTTTTATTTTTTGAAAAGGTAAATCCTAGGTTTTAATAGACTATGAACTTCTCTGTTATTTCAATTTGAACTTCACCTTTTTATATTTTTGAGTAAAGAATTGTATTCGATTTTTATACGGGAAAAATCAAACATGGAAATACAAGGTGACCCTCTCTCGCAAGAATTTTTGAACTTCTCCGGACACTTCACTTCAACTTCTTTCAACAAACCTTTTAAACTTCTATAAAATACGGGAAAAATCAAACATGGAAATACAAGGTGACCCTCTCTCGCAAGAATTTTTGAACTTCTCCAGACACTTCACTTCAACTTCTTTCAACAAACCTATTAAACTTCTATTTTTCTATAGTTTTATTCTCTAATATGCATTCCTTGCAGTACTTGAACTTCTCGTTGTTTTCACTATAAACTTCTGTCACATTTTTGCGTATACGTCGAATTACATACAATTGAAGGTCGGACGCCATTTTTATGCCATTTTAAAACATGTAATTGGAGATCGGACGTCCCGCAATATAAATTATGAACCGTGCACGGAGGTGCACGTGAACTTCTTACAACAAATCTGAGTTTTTTATATACATTGAACTTCTCTGTTATTTTAATTTCAACTTCTTAGTCATATTCTTAGAAAGGAAATATGTTTTTCAATACGCATCAAACATTTTTTTTGTAAATTGCACTTCATAGTTTTATTTTTTTTAGAGACGGTAATAATTTGAGTTTCCCGTATACATCGAACTACTCCTCTATTTTAAATTGAACTTCATCATTTTTATTCTTTACTAACAAGGAAAATCCGAGTTTCTTTATAAATATCGAACTTCTATATTTTGTTGTTTGAACTTCTTCGTTTATTTCTTTTAGTACCAAAATATCCTAGTTTTGTCTGGACCTCCTCCACATTTTTTAAAAATTTTGATTTATTTGTAAAAACATAGACACAAACGGGAGATAGAATTATGTGTGCATAAAGTGGGTAGCAATTTCCAACTTTCCCTCGTCGAGCACTTGAACTTCTAGTAAGAAATGTTTTTCATTTTTATGAGTTGCTTTTAAAAATTCCAAAATGACATTGGTTTTTGTTTTTCGAACATGTAAATCTTAGGTTTTAATAAACTCCAAACCTCCATATTATTTTTGACTTGAACCTCACATTGGTTTTATTTTCTATTAGCGGTTAGAATCTGAGTTTTCAATAAACATTGAACGGCTCCATTACTTTAATTTGAAGTTCTAGGTTTCTTTTAGAAACAAGGAAATCCATTTACTATTTAAATTTTCTAAAAAAATTGTTATTTTAGTTTGAGCTGTCGTTGTGGAAACTTGTTGAATAAGAGGGAACTTTTTGAATTTTCCCGGTCTGTGCGCTTGAACTTCTAGCAACAAAATTTTTGGACTACACCTTTTTACTCCTTTTTTCTCATACGAAACACACACCGTGTTGTACACGAACTTCTGTTTGTTGTCATTTTGAATTTCTCTCGATTGCGTGAAAATATCTGAGTCTTTTATTGTCATTGAACCGCTGTACCTTTTTTATTTGAACTTCATTTGTGTATTTTTTTTTTAAAATGAAATAAAAATTTGTACAACTTCTTGGTTATTTTGAACCGAACTTCTTGGTTTATTCGTTAGTAACAGGAACAATTATAAGTAGGTCCTTTTATGTGGGTGAGTGTACAAAATTTTCACATTCTCACATTTTTGTTAATGTTCACTTCATTGCATGTTGTTTCAAAATTGACCATTTTGTACTTGCCAACAATTTTTGTGTGTGTTTGCCTCTTTTATATTTTTTTGACACCAAAAGTTTGTGTTATTTCAAATGTGAACATTCTAAACTATGCGCAACAGAAAATATGAACTTCTCATCCACAATTTTTTTGTGTATCAACATCTTTTTGAACACACATATTTTTGGAAACAGCTTTGCAACTCCCTTCTCTTCTCTGTTCTTTCTTCGTTCTACATGAGAAAAAAAGTTTGTCTCAATTTGTGTACTAAGCACACACATGAACACCACATCCACAATTTCTTGGTAGTCAGATAAAAAGGTCACAGTCCCACAGGCATAAAAAATCAAACTCCCCTGAATTTGAGCAGTAATACATGGACTTCTCCTAAACAAAACTGTTCGTCTTTGATACATGGCCATGGCCTGCTGAAATTTGACACTTTGGACTGCAGCATACTTTGAGCCAGTAGGGGAAGAGGCACTTGAAGGTGCCTGCCGGAGTTGTGATGTGGAGCAGGGACATGGATCTCCATTGATGATGATCTTGAGGTGAGGAAACAAGACATACCGGAGTTGGAAGAGGAGATGTGGGGATAACCGGTGGTGGGGCTGCAGCGCCGGACGGGGGCCGCGGCGGCACGTGGTGGTAGGGGCCGCTAGCGGCATTGCGGGAGGTGGCAGGCAAGGGCGGTAGCAGCACCTGGGGTTGCCAGGGCAGCGGCGGCTCGCGTGGTTGGCGGGGGCGGTGTTGCCTGGGGTTCATGGGGACGGCGGCGGCTCGCGTGGTTGGCGGGGGCGGTGGCGCCTGGGGTTCGCGGGCGACGACAGCG
>NC_041385.1:239017477-239051986 GCF_002162155.2 Triticum dicoccoides
AGGGGCATCGGGAAAGGATCCCGCGCGCGTGGGAAAAAGCGGCCAGGCGCGCACTAGTTTTGGCGCGCGTCGTCTGGCACGTTTTATAAAATCCAACGCCCTACCACTACTCTGTGCCTCGCCACCGCTCTCTCCTCACTCTTTCTCGTCTCACCGCCGCCGCGCCGCCGGGAAACTTGGGGCTACTGTAGCATCCGCGCGCGCCCCTCTGGCGGTTTCTCCTCTGAGATCCTGTTCCGCCGGATGCGCCTTGGGCTCGTCACTTTCGACACTGCCTACAAGGCCTCCCGCACGTACGATGCACCGGCGTGGTGCCTCCGGTGGCCTCGTAGGGACACGAACTTCCCCAGCTTGCCGGTGCGAGAGCGGGCGCGGGTGCTCGCTCCTCCCCCGCGGCTTACCACCGACGAGGATCATCACAACAATCAGAGGCGGGAGCACTGTCTCAGCATCACCGAGATGGACGAGGAAGCCATGGCGCTGTGGCTCCAACGCTTCCCGCAAGATATCATCAATGAGTGCGAGTTCTACACGGAAATGAGGGTGGAGAGGGAGAATATGAGGGCGGAGCGAGCCGCCTATTGCGAGGATAGGAGTACGCGGAAGGCGGCCGCTCAACTCAACATCAAGCTAGGAGCAACATCGGTCTGGGACTCCGACGACAATCGGTATCTTGACGCCTACATTTAGATGTCGGAGGAGGACATCATCGCGGAGTCAGACAAAGAGGAGTAGTTGAACTATCTATTTTTTATCTATCTATGATATATCTATGCTGAGAACTATGTATGTATCTATCTATGCCAGTATCGACTCGGAGTTGAGTGAGTATTGAGTCAGAGTAGAAAGGAGAAAAAATATAGCGCGTCTGCTGGAGCGGCGGGCGCGCCCTTTTTTGCAGTATCCCCTAGAGCTAGCACTTCGCGGCCCGCAAAAACTAGCTATTCCGGCATTGTAAATGCTTTTTTAATGCACCACACGTTACGCTTTTGTTGGAGATGCTCTAACATGGCATATGAGTGCTTTAATGTTGGCCGCAAGATGTGTGAGTATTACTATATTTTTCATGCCATGCTGAGATTTAAAACTACGAGTGCAAACATGCAGACGAGGAATGAAGACCAAACACGGGATATTGGCTACATCTTCAAGGAACGTGGTAAGTTAAAGAGGAGCTGCACCGAACCTGTAGAACGAGCTTTGCTAAGTAACACCCTTTCAATTGCTTTCATTTAGCCTTGTGTTCTTCGATGTGTATATGTTGTAGTTTCTATTTCTCTTACCCTCGTGTTCTTCGATGTGTAATAAGAAGAGTCTTAATAGTCCTAATGCTTTCGTTTTTACCTTGATGTGGGAAGTGGGTGTTCTCACCTTGGTGTCTGTTTTTATATTTCTCCTTTTGAATTCACTTCTTCGAGTCTAGTTTATCTGGCTTCTACTAAATGGATCTGGGTTGCTCTGACTATTGATCTAAAAAAGAAGTAACCTCATGTCAGGATGCAGTTCCTGTGAGGAGGTAAGTATGGTCAACCTCGAGATAACGTTTCCAAAATGAGGCTGGATTACACACAGGCTGCTCGTTCCCTAATGCTGTTGGATTAGACACAAGGTGCAAATTCCCAGATGATACTAGATTACACACAAGCCAGGTGGAGTCGTCAACTATTCGTGTCCTAGTGGCTCTAGTAAAGGATGAAAGAAAGCATGCAACAGCCCTTGAGAATGTTGTTGAGTTCCTCAAGAAGCGAAAAAGCAATCAGACGCTCTCTTCACCCAAGCCAAAGAAGAGATGGAAGAAACTAGAAAGAATCTAGCAGAGGAAGAGCTAGCTAGGCGTCTCCTGCTATCTAAAATTGTTGTCGATACAAATTTTCCTTCATAATAGCAAATGTTTATCTAGTCATCATGCCTGTTGTGATGTCTGTGCATCTACTGATGCACTGGTACAACGACGTGCTATACAAACGGTTTTTAACCCCTTTCCGCAACCACGTTTGGAACCGTCGCCAAGTGAGTGTGGGCAATAGGGGGGTCCTTCCCACATGATCCAGAAACAGTCGAGGATAGGCCCTCCTGGCACACTGGCTGGGGAAAAATGAGTTCTTGTGCGATCTGGCGGGGCATCGAAACCCAATTGTTTCCGTTTGTATGTACATCCCACACGGTGAATCCCAGAAAAACATTTTCGCTCGTATGTATATCACACACAGTTTTTGTGTGGAAACATTTGTGCAAGGTGGCCTAGCACAAACAGTTCTCTGCCGGAAGCCGTGTGTGATTGTTAGTTGATCGAACACGCCTACTTTCTAGAAACCGTGAGTGTTGTTTCAGTTCATCGCCCACGGTGTTGTCTGAGTAACCGTCTGCAATAGAAAACCCCAATAAGGAGGGTGATTAGCCTATTATTGATAATCCATGTACTAATCAAATTGATATTTCTTATAAAAACACACTAGATATTTCATATCTGTATAACAACAACCAGGATTTCATAATCAAATTATATTAGATAGCTTCAGCACTTAGTTCTGCCGTTACACAACAGCACCAAGTTTCACATGCAACATAAAAAACCTTTGGAAAGTAGCATCATACATGGTAAATAGAGAGATGAATCTCATTTGGGAAACTGCAGAAGTGCAAAGCAAATGTTGAGCCTTCAGTGATGTTGAATGTCCTTGCAACTTTAGGCCAGTGGCTATGGATAATTGCCGCCCAACCTTCGTTCTCTTTAGCAAGACTTCAATATTGTATTGTGACTGTTGAATGAATACCTTCGTCACCTCTTGACCATGCAGGTTGTTTGAGAGGTAATCATCGGTGAACTGCTTTGGAAAGTACTGAAAACAAAGATATGCAAACAAGGTAAAAGAGTTAGTACAATCCTATGGTTGACTGATGGCGCAAGGGGTAAAAACAAGGTAAAAGAGTTAGTACCATCCTATAGTTGACCGATGTCTTCTTCATTGTGCAAAGAAAGATCTTGCTGTTATTCTTCACAAGTTTCTTCATCCTAACAATCTTTCTGAGTTTCTTAACTTGACTGATATTCATGGACATCTGATTTGGCCATATGAAAAATGGGTCGAACAATGGGTCTAAGCCTCTGATAGCTGGACCTACATGTGCAGGACGAAATTGTAAGGAACCTAAATATTAGAATGATTCCTGCAACTGCATAATAATGTCTATTAGCCAAAGGACCATGCTTGAATAAACCTCGATGGTAAACCGCAGTGTCTCCCATTGTTTCCCTGCAACACACATAAGGAAGATCTTGATCAGGTTAACTAAGAGTTGTCATACTATCAGTAGAATATGTATTGAGTATAGCCAAATTCGATTTATGTCACATGCGTAACAATACTAAATTGTACCCACAACAAACGAAAATCAAATTGCAGAACTGAACCAAAGAGTTAAATGGACAGCAGACCAAATGAACCAAAATAGTTGACTAAGCACGACATTGCAGAATAGAAACATGTACTAGAAGATAAGACAGTTAACAATACAAAGAATGCTTGAGAACACTACTATGAAATGTAGCAATTGTTAGACCACACTGTTAACTGAACATTACATTTTAGAGGACAAAAGTGTTAACTGAACATTACATTTTAGAGGACCAAACTGTAAAACTGAACATTAGATTGCATATTAACATTACAGAGGACAAATCACTAGAAGACATTGGCGGTGGCCTCGAGAAAACAACATGAACTATAGTTTAAAGTAGATAGCCGCATGGCGGTGTCGATGGTGGCCTCGAAGACGAGGTGATCCTCGAAGATCTGGCGGTCGGCACATAGCCATAGCGACCTCGTGCGCGCGTGCGGCCGCGATTTGCTTCTCTGCTGCCAGATGCTACTGAGCTCCATGTTATACTGCATGCAAAATGGCTGCGAGTGGCGCTTAATTGGAGGAGGGGGACAGTGATTTCGGCGGAAGGTGTCGTGTCGTCAGTCAGGGCATGTGGGATGGAAAGGAGGAGGATGGTGTGGGCGGGGTATGGATTACCTGACCATATCGATGAGGCCACACAGCAAGAAGAAGGGTCGGCAACATGGAGGCCACGCAGCAAGAAGAAGGGTCACCGACGAGGAGGCGGCACTGCAAGAAGAAGGGTCGCCGCCGAGGAGGCGGTGCTGCAAGAAGAAGGGTAGCCGACGAGGAGGCGGCACTACAAGAAGAAGGGTCGCCGGCGACGAGGCTGACCTGCCAGTAGGCAGCAGTGAAGGTTTGAACTTGGAAAGCCAGGAGGAATAATGGAAATGTGACTTTTGGTGGGAGGGAGGGGGTGGGGAGATAGATATTCCCGCGATGGCAAAAAAAATTCGCTCGGTGCCACAAGAAACTGGCGCGCAAGTGTGGTTCAAGCGGGGGCGGTGGACTATAGACGACGAAGCTTCCTGCATAAGCCAGACAAGATGGTGCGCCAAGATATTTTATATCGCATCCCACACGATTGTTTTTAGTAAACTGTTTGTGGTATGCCTGATTTTTTTTCATTATGTTTTGAAAGACAAAATGGTGTTACGGAGGGAAAGGATGGTGTTTGAATTGCTAGAACATTTATGTACAGTGAACATGCAACTACATGAGTGCGTGTTTAAATTTGGAATTATTCCTGGTTCATTTGTCATTTTTATGGATTAATTGAGTTTCTCGGCATTTAATGTGCATAATTCAAATTTGAACTACAAGGACATGCCCTAGTGCCCCAAAGTTTGTTGAAAAATCACATGTGTGTCTTTGGCTGAATTTATAGGTCCCATGCAAGAAATGGGAATGAAATTCAAACATCTCGGCGTCGTGGCTCGGTCGGGAACATTGAGATACTTGGTTTTTAAGTTCCTGGAAATTCAAAACTCGCCTTAAAATAACGAAACTTGGCATGGTGTCATTTCATGGCACCAACATGTTGTGGTAAAAAATTTGGCCTCATTTGGACACGTTTTTGGTTTAAGCTTCTTGCAAACCGGCGCTTCTCTCGAGAAGACTCGTGGTTCCAGAGGGGGGACGTGTTCAAAATGATATACGTTGCCTCCCCCCTTATTTTTCTAAAGAGGCAACATAGAACTATATGAGTATCGTGTTAAATTTTGAATTATTCTGGGTTCGTTTGGACTTTTTTATACATTAATTGAATTTTCGGGCATTAAATGTGCATAATTCAAATTTGAACTACAAGCACATGCTCTAGTGCACCAAAGTTGGTTGAAAAATCATACGTACACTGCCTTCTCCCGCGTTAATTTGTTTACACAGGCAGTTTAGACAAAATAGAAGTATCGTGCTAAATTTTGAAATTCTTGCGGGTTCGTTTTCCCTTTTTTATACATTAATTGAATTTCTGGGCTTTTAATGTGCATAATTCGTATTTGAACTACAAGCACATGCTCCAGTGCACCGAAGTTGGTTGAAAATTCACATGTGTGTCCTTGGGTGAATTTCTAGCTCCCATGCAAGAAATGAGAATGAAATTCAAACATCTGGGCATCGTGGCTCAGTCGGACAGATTGAGAAACTTCATTTTTTTATTCCTGTAAATCCAAAACACGCCTGAAAATCATGAAACTTGGCATGGTGTCATGACATGGCACCCATATGCTGTGGTAATTTTTCTGCCCGATTTACGAAGGCACACACATTAAAAATCAACAAAGTCATTTTGGAACAAGTGTTGTCACGTTACAAATCAGAAACACAACTATTATTGTGGGCGTTCTACTTACCAATTACGTGCCGCCACGCATCCCTTTTTTATTGGCTAGGAGGTGTCGTGCGGGGTAGCTATTTGAGAACGGGTTGCGTGCGATCAGACCCCTGCGTGTGATCATTGGGAGGAGAGCCCTTTGACCTCTATCCGTCGGGCACCTCCCTCCCAATGTCTCCATTAATGGCGCCCGAGCCCCTGTTTCACGGTGTGGTTATGTCTCACTGGACTAAGATTTAAGAGAGAAAAATAAAAATATGAAAAGAACGTTTTGCACGGACCATGATGTAAGATCCGACAGACCTATATAGCATCGACTGCGACTTATAGCAAGCATGATGAATATAGGACGATGATAGTGGATAATAATTGTCGTACATATTTAGGAACATAATTAAAAAAAGCCACATGCGGCAATGCCCGAAATACACAAGGGCAAACGAAGAAGGAAGACAACGATCGGGCTCGCTGATCTTTACTTTCTTGACGCGTTTCTGTAGGCTGCGGGAACTAGTCTCTGTGGCGAGCGGCGATGAGCTCTTTCCTATCCTCAATATGCTGCCTAAGAGAATCCATGGATTCCTCCACCAGCCTTTTGAGCTTCATGCACAACACAACATTCTCGTCCATAAGTTTCCGGACGATGATGTTGGTCCTCTTTAACAAGGCAGTGGTCTCCTCACGCTGCTCCGCACTTCCGACGATCTTCGCCTTTAGCAGGTCGCGCTTGGCCTAGAGCTTCGCATTGCTCTCCCTTAGTTGTCGCATGACAACGGTAGCCTGTTCAAACGAGGCTTTCATGTCGTCCTACAACCTCGCCCAGCTAGAGATCTAATCCATCTGGCTATGGATGATCGCATGCATGCGCCTGTAAGAGTCCTCGCCTGCCCACGAGACATCTTCCCAGGCCGCTGCGGCGCGTGAGGACATCTCTGCTCCTTCCGCGGCGCGGCCGGACATCTCTACTGCTTCTACGGCGCAGCGGGACCTCTGTGCTGCTTCGGCGGCGTTGCGGGATCTCTATGCTGCTAGGGCCGCGCAGCGGGACATGTCGGCTGCTTTCACAACGAGGTGAGACATCTCCCGTGCTTCCGCTTCCATGCTCGCCTCTCCCTGGTGGCATTCTCTTGACCCAGAACTCACGCTGGCCATGGCAAACGGAAGGGGACGATGATGAATGACTTGTTTCTTGTTTGTGGATGAGGAGTTGAGGAGGAATGTGCAGTCATCTTGGAGTAGTAGTATTTATAACTGGGTACTAATACGCTCCTAAGTGGGAAACCGTTTCGGTTTTGATCGCTGTGAACAGTGCAATTTGGAATGTGACGGGACACAGGCTCAAAATCTATTGACAGTTCTATAATTTCTAAGTGCGGCACTATTCCTGGACAGCGTAATGTGGGCACGCTTTCTCGGCCGCGTACGTGGCGTTTGGTGCACCACAATAGGCAAGGTCAGCACACGTCTTGTTCCAAGCTCCGTGTGCGCTCGTTATTACCATCGCGCACACTTATTTTAATTAGAATGTGTGCCCATCTAGCGCACACATGTTGATCTGTCTAACTATTTCTGTTTGTTGTGGCTAATCGCAAACAGTTCATCCATGTGAAGTGTATGCCATCAATCGCACACACCTTTGATCTGGCTGACCGTTTCTTTTCTGTTGCCTAATGGCAAACAATTAATCCTTCTGAAGTATATGCCCTCAATCGCACACACATTTATCTAGCTATCCGTTTCTGTTTTTCTGCCTCATCACAAACAGTTAATCCGATTGAACTGTATGTCGTATATCGCACACGCCTTCATCTGGCTGCCTGTTTTAGTTCTTCTTACTCATCGCAAACAGTTCATTGAATGGAACTGTATGCCGTGCATCGCACACGCAACTAAAATTTGAACCATGTTTGATGCATCCGTCATCGCAAACATTTTTCTCCTTTTTTGACGGTTTTTTACACTATCGTTTGCGATTATTGTATTGCACACAGTTTCGTCGAAGGGTCTCTGATCGTAGTTTCGCGTTAGCAGCATCTTGTAGTAGTGATGTGGCACAAAATAATTTTTTTCAGGTCATATAAAAACATCAATTACTTTCCAAACAATAATAGACGAAGCATTGGACATGGTATAGTTCACACGCAAGCCCAACATTCCAAGTTCAACTTCCACATCAAACTCATGTTCACATATATCTGCACATTCATAGATAATTTCCACAACCATGATTCACTTCAAAGCCAAAAAAATGTGAGGAGAGTTATAAATAAAGAAAAATCTCTAGTTCCTACTACCAGTGCGAGCATAACAAGTCAAGACCATACATAATTAATTATATTTTGGACATTTTTTGACTAAACGCAAATAACTTCTGGAAGAAGGTATAATTTCTAATGTCGGTTGCGGGTGGGGTCCACGATGTTTTGAGCCAAACCATGCAACACACCGGGTGTCTGCCGATGATGCAGTGGTCGTAGCATTCATGGGTTCGGAGCGGCGGCGCTCCTATGGTCTACTATTCCTCGGTGTCGGCGGTGGCCGCAGACGTGTTGGCCACCTCTACGAGCATGCTGCGGTTCCGCTAATGTTTACGTCAGATGGCACGGCCAACCATGGTGCCCTGGACGTCGTGGTCCCCCGTGTGCTGGCTTGCAGCAAATGGCCACTCCTCTATGAGCAGGCTTGGAGGGTCGAGTTGATGCACCAGGGGCCAGCTTGGAGCAGTAGCTTGCTCCTCCACTTGCCGGCCTGCAGCCTCGCTAATGGTACTGACGGCCTGGGGCAGGGAGGGAGGTGGGGCAACGAGTTTCCTGGCTCATCGCGGCACCCAGCCGGCTTTTATGCCGGAGAACTTGTCTTCCTGCTCACCGGATGCGATGGAGAGTGTGGAGAAAATGGTGCAAGGAGGATATGGGGAACAGCGGTGTGGTGTGGTTCTTGCCAGGCGTATGGCCTCCTTTAAATAGCGGGAGGACGAGAGGAGCCAACTGGCATTGTGTTCTAAATTGCCGGCTGGCTCAGGATGGACATATTGCCGGCACATGCGCGGATTCAATGGAGGAAGGCGGGGCAGTCTGAAGCCGGTTGCATGTGGCGAGGAGGCGTGTTCAGCCTGGCCTGCAGCGAGTGGGGCCCTCTTAGCCGGTGCGTCGGTTCAATGCCTGCACTATGAGTGGTTACATCCGTGTCAGAGCAATCACACCCTATGGTACTTTTTTGTTTGGGTATAACAAAATCCCTCTTTCCATTAACAAACTTTGACCCAAAATACGATGGGGACTAGTAAACCGGGACGGAGGTAGTAGTTATGAATTCTATTTCCGCACCATACCAATCTTTCTACAAACTAGTATAACGCGCCATTGAAAATCAGAACTCTTACCCCGCTAAAAAAAGATATTTTAAACATGGCTAGTCGATCAGTTGCGATTGGTGAGCCACCGCCTCTAGGTCATGTTGGGGAACGTAGTAATTTCAAAAAATTTCCTACACACACGCAAGATCATGGTGATGGCATAGCAACGAGAGGGGAGAGTGTTCGTCCACGTACCCTCGTAGACCGTAAGCGGAAGCGTTAGCTCAACGCGGTTGATGTAGTCGTACGTCTTCACGATCCGACTGATCCAAGCACCGAACGTACGGGGCCTCCGAGTTCAGCACACGTTCAGCTCGATGGCGATCTCCGTGCTCCGATCCATCAAAGCTCCGTAGATGAGTTCCGTCAGCACGACGGTGTGGTGACGATGATGATGCTCTACCAGCGCAGGGCTTCGCCTAAACTCCGCGACGATATGACTGAGGTGGAATATGGTGGAAGGGGGCACCGCACATGGCTAAGGAACGATCCGTAGATCAACTTGTGTGTCTATGGGGTGCCCCCCGCCCCCGTATATAAAGGAGCCAGGGGGGAGGAGGCGGCCGGCCAAGGAGGGCGCGCCAAGGGGGGAGTCCTACTCCCACCGGGAGTAGGACTCCCTTCTGTCCTAGTAGGAGTAGGAGAAGGGGGGAAAGAGGAGGAAGAGAGGAAGGAAAGGGGGGGGGCGCCGCCCCCTTCCCTTGTTCTATTCGGACTAGGAAGGGGAGGGGCGCACGGCCCCCTCCTGGCTCCTTCCCTCTTCTCCCTCGAGGCCCATGTAGGCCCAATAACCCCCCGGGGGGTTCCGGTAACCTCCCGGTACTCCGGTAAAATGCCGATTTCACCCGGAACGATTCCGATGTCCAAATATAGGCTTCCAATATATAGATCTTTATGTCTCGACCATTTCGAGACTCCTCGTCATGTCCGTGATCACATCCGGCACTCCGAACAAACTTCGGTACATCAAAACTTATAAACTCATAATAAAACTGTCATCGTAACGTTAAGCGTGCGGACCCTACGGGTTCGAGAACTATGTAGACATGACCTAGAACTATTCTCGGTCAATAACCAATAGCGGGACCTGGATGCCCATATTGGTTCCTACATATTCTACGAAGATCTTTATCGGTCAAACCGCATAACAACATACGTTGTTCCCTTTGTCATCGGTATGTTACTTGCCCGAGATTTGATTGTCGGTATCCAATACCTAGTTCAATCTCGTTACCGGCAAGTCTCTTTACTTGTTCTGTAATGCATCATCTCATAACCAACACATTGGTCACATTTCTTGCAAGGCTTATAATGATGTGCATTACCGAGAGGGCCCAGAGATACCTCTCCGACGATCGGACTGACAAAACCTAATCTCGAAATACACCAACTCAACATGTACCTTCGGAGACACCTGTAGTACTCCTTTATAATCACCCAGTTACGTTGTGATGTTTGGTAGTACCCAAAGTGTTACTCCAGTAAACGGGAGTTGCATAATTCTCAGGAACATGTATAAGTCATGAAGAAAGCAATAACAGTATACTAAACGATCAAGTGCTAGGCTAACGGAATGGGTCATGTCAATCACATCATTCTTCTAATTATGTGATCTCACTAATCAAATGACAACACATGTCTATGGTTAGGAAACATAACCATCTTTGATTAATGAGCTAGTCAAGTAGAGGCATACTAGTGACTATACGTTTGTCTATGTATTCACACATGTATCATGTTTCCGGTTAATACAATTCTAGCATGAATAATAAACAGTTATCATGATATGAGGAAATAAATAATAACTTTATTATTGCCTCTAGGGCATATTTTCTTCAGTCTCCCACTTGCACTAGAGTCAATAATCTAGATTACATAGTAATGAATCTAACACCCATGGAGTCTTGGTGCTGATCATGTTTTGCTCGTGAGAGAGGCTTAGTCAACGGGTCTACAACATTCAGATCCGTATGTATCTTGCAAATCTCTATGTCTCCCACTTGGACCTGGTCCCGAATGGAATTGAAGCGTCTCTTGCTGTGCTTGGTTCTCTTGTGAAATCTGGATTCCTTTGCCAAGGCAATTGCACCAGTATTGTCACAGAAAATCTTCATTGGTCCTGATGCACTAGGTATGACACCTAGATCGGAAATGAACTCCTTCATCCAGACTCCTTCATTTGCTGGTTCAGAAGCAGCTAGGTACTCCGCTTCACATGTAGATCCCACCACGATGCTTTGTTTAGAAGTGCACCAACTTACAGCTCCACCGTTTAATAAAAACACGTATCCGGTTTGCGATTTAGAATCGTCCGGATCAGTGTCAAAGCTTGCATCGACGTAACCATTTACGACTAGCTCTTTGTCACCTCCATATACGAGAAACATATCCTTAGTCCTTTTCAGGTATTTCAGGATGTCCTTGACCGCTGTCCAGTGATCCACTCCTGGATTACTTTGGTACCTTCCTGCCAAGCTTATTGCTAAGCATACGTCAGGTCTGGTACATAGCATTGCATACATGATAGAGCCTATGGCTGAATCATAGGGAACATCTTTCATTTTCTCTCTATCTTCTGCTGTGGTCGGGCATTGAGTTTGACTCAACTTCACACCTTGTAGCACAGGCAAGAATCCTTTCTTTGCCTGATCCATTTTGAACTTTTTCAAAATTTTGTCAAGGTATATGCTTTGTGAAAGTCCTATTAAGCGTCTTGTTCTATCTCTATAGATCTTGATGCCCAATATGTAAGCAGCTTCACCGAGGTCTTTCATTGAAAAACTTTTATTCAAGTATCCCTTTATGCTATCCAGAAATTCTATATCATTTCCAATTAATAATATGTCATCTACATATAATATCAGAAATGCTACAGAGCTCCCACTCATGTTCTTGTAAATATAGGCTTCTCCAAAAGTCTGTATAAAACCATATGCTTTGATCACACTATCAAAACGTTTATTCCAACTCCGAGATGCTTGCACCAGTCCATAAATGGAACGCTGGAGCTTGCACACTTTGTTAGCGCCTTCTGGATCAACAAAACCTTCTGGCTGCATCATATACAACTCTTCTTCCAGAAATCCATTCAAGAATGCAGTTTTGACATCCATTTGCCAAATTTCATAATCATGAAGCAATAGCTAACATGATTCAGGCAGACTTAAGCATCGCTACGGGTGAGAAAGTCTCATCGTAGTCAACTCCTTGAACTTGTCGAAAACCTTTCGCAACAAGTCGAGCTTTATAGACAGTTACATTACCATCAGCGTCAGTCTTCATCTTAAAGATCCATTTATTCTCAATGGCTTGCCGATCATCGGGCAAGTCAACCAAAGTCCATACTTTGTTTTCATACATGGATCCCATCTCAGATTTCATGGACTCTAGCCATTTTGCAGAATCTGGGCTCATTATCGCTTCCTCATAGTTCGTAGGTTCATCATGGTCAAGTAACATGACTTCCAGAATTGGATTGCTGTACCACTCTGGTGCGGATCTTACTCTGGTAGACCTACGAGGTTCAGTAGAAGCTTGATCTGAAGTTTCATGATTAAAATCATTAGCTTCCTCAGTGATTGGTGTAGTTGTCACAGGAACCGGTTCTTGTGATGAACTACTTTCCAATAAGGGAGTAGATACAGTTATCTCACCAAGTTCTACTTTCCTCCCACTCACTTCTTTCGAGAGAAACTCCTTCTCTAGAAAGGATCCGATTTTAGCAACGAAAATCTTGCCCTCAGATCTGTGATAGAAGGTGTACCCAATAGTCTCTTTTGGGTATCCTATGAAGACACATTTCTCCGATTTGGGTTCAAGCTTATCTGGTTGAAGTTTCTTCACATAAGCATCGTAGCCCCAAACTTTAAGAAACGACAACTTTGGTTTCTTGCCAAACCACAGTTCATAAGGCGTTGTCTTGACAGATTTTGATGGTGCCCTATTTAACGTGAATGCGGCCGTCTCTAAAGCATAACCCCAAAACGATAGCGGTAAATCGGTAAGAGACATCCTAAATCGCACCATATCTAGTAAAGTACGATTACGACGTTCGGACACACCATTTAGTTGTGGTGTTCCGGGTGGCGTGAGTTGCGAAACTATTCCGCATTGTTTCAAGTGCAGACCAAACTCGTAACTCAGATATTCTCTTCCACGATCAGATCGTAGAAACTTTATTTTCTTGTTACGATGATTTTCCACTTCACTCTGAAATTCTTTGAACTTTTCAAATGTTTCAGACTTGTGTTTCATTAAGTAGATATACCCATATCTGCTTAAATCATCTGTGAAGGTGAGAAAATAACGATACCCGCCGCGAGCCTCAACATTCATTGGACCACAAACATCAGTATGTATGATTTCCAACAAATCAGTTGCTTGCTCCATAGTTCCGGAGAACGGCATTTTAGTCATCTTTCCCATGAGGCACGGTTCGCAAGTACCAAGTGATTCGTAATCAAGTGATTCCAAAAGCCCATCAGTATGGAGTTTCTTCATGCGCTTTACACTGATATGACCTAAACGGAAGTGCCACAAATAAGTTGCACTATCATTATCAACTCTGCATCTTTTTGTTTCAACACTATGAACATGTGTATCACTACTATCGAGATTCAATAAGAATAGACCACTCTTCAAGGGTGCATGACCATAAAAGATATTACTCATATAAATAGAACAACCATTATTCTCTGATTTAAATGAATAACCGTCTCGCATCAAACAAGATCTAGATATAATGTTCATGCTCAACACTGGCACCAAATAACAATTATTTAGGTCTAAAACTAATCCCGATGGTAGATGTAGAGGTAGCGTGCCGACTGCGATCACATCGACTTTGGAACCATTTCCCACGCGCATCGTCACCTCGTCCTTAGCCAATCTTCACTTAATCCGTAGTCCCTGTTTCGAGTTGCAAATATTAGCAACAGAACCAGTATCAAATACCCAGGTGCTACTGGGAGCATTAGTAAGGTACACATCAATAACATGTATATCACATATACCTTTGTTCACTTTGCCATCCTTCTTATCCGCCAAATACTTGGGGCAGTTCCGCTTCCAGTGTCCAGTCTGCTTGCAGTAGAAGCACTCAGTTTCAGGCTTAGGTCCAGACTTGGGTTTCTTCTGTTGAGCAGCAACTTGCTTGCCGTTCTTTTTGAAGTTCCCCTTCTTCTTCCCTTTGCCCTTTTTCTTGAAACTGGTGGTCTTGTTAACCATCAACACTTGATGCTCCTTCTTGATTTCTACCTCCGCAACTTTTAGCATTGCGAAGAGCTCGGGAATAGCCTTGTTCATCCCTTGCATATTATAGTTCATCACGAAGATCTTGTAGCTTGGTGGCAGTGATTGGAGAATTCTGTCAATGACACTATCATCAGGAAGATTAACTCCCAGTTGAATCAAGTGATTATTATACCCAGACATTTTGAGTATGTGTTCACTGACAGAACTATTCTCCTCCATCTTGCAGCTATAGAACTTATTGGAGACTTCATATCTCTCAATCCGGGCATTTTCTTGAAATATTAACTTCAACTCCTGGAACATCTTATATGCTCCATGACGTTCAAAACGTCATTGAAGACCTGGTTCTAAGCCGTAAAGCATGGCACACTGAACTATCGAGTTGCATCAGCTTTGCTCTGCCAGACGTTCTTAACATCGTGAGTTGCATCAGCAGCAGGCCTGGCACCCAGCGGTCCTTCCAGGACGTAACTTTTCTATGCAGCAATGAGGATAATCCTCAGGTTACGGACCCAGTTCGTGTAATTGCTACCATCATCTTTCAACTTTGATTTCTCAAGGAACGCATTAAAATTCAACGGAACAACAGCACGAGCCATCTATCTACAAACAAACATAGACAAGCAAAATACTATCAGGTACTAAGTTCATGATAAATTCAAGTTCAATTAATCATATTACTTAAGAACTCCCACTTAGACAGACATCTCTCTAGTCATCTAAGTGATTACGTGATCCAAATCAACTAAATGATGTCCGATCATCACGTGAGATGGAGTAGTTTCAATGGTGAACATCACTATGTTGATCATATCTACTATATGATTCACGTTCGACCTTTCGGTCTCCGTGTTCCGAGGCCATATCTGTACATGCTAGGCTCGTCAAGTATGACCTGAGTATTCCGCGTGTGCAACTGTTTTGCACCCGTTTTATTTTAATGTAGAGCCTATCACACCCGATCATCACGTGGTGTCTCAGCACGAAGAACTTTCGCAACGGTGCATACTCAAGGAGAACACTTCTTGATTATTTAGTGAGAGATCATCTTAAAATGCTACAGTCAATCAAAGCAAGATAAGATGCATAAAGGATAAACATCACATGCAATCAATATAAGTGATATGATATGGCCATCATCATCTTGTGCTTGTGATCTCCATCTTTGAAGCACCGTCGTGATCACCATCGTCACCGGCGCGACACCTTGATCTCCATCGTACCATCGTTGTTGTTACACCATCTATTGCTTCTACGACTATCGCTACCGCTTAGTGATAAAGTAAAGCAATTACAGGGCGTTTGCATTTCATACAATAAAGCGACAACCATATGGCTCCTGCTAGTTGCCGATAACTTCGGTTACAAAACATGATCATCTCATACAATAAAATATAGCATCACGTCTTGACCATATCACATCACATCATGCCCTGCAAAAATAAGTTAGACGTCCTCTACTTTGTTGTTGCAAATTTTACGTGGCTGCTACGGGCTTTATCAAGAACCGTTCTTACTTACGCATCAAAAACCACAACGATAGTTCGTCAAGTTGGTGCTGTTTTAACCTTCGCAAGGACCGGGCGTAGCCACACTCGATTCAGCTAAAGTGAGAGAGACAGACACCCACCAGCCACCTTTAAGCACGAGTGCTCATAACGGTGAAACCAGTCTCGCGTAAGCGTACGCGTAATGTCGGTCCGGGCCGCTTCATCTCACAATACAGCCGAACCAAAGTATGACATGCTGGTAAGCAGTATGACTTGTAACACCCACAACTCACTTGTGTTCTACTCGTGCATATAACATCAACGCATAAAACCTGGCTCTGATGCCACTGTTGGGGAACGTAGTAATTTCAAAAAATTTCCTGCGCACACACAAGATCATGGTGATGGCATACCAACGAGAGGGGAGAGTGTTCGTCCACGTACCCTCGTAGACTATAAGCGGAAGCGTTAGCACAACGCGGGTGATATAGTCGTACGTCTTGACGATCCGACTGATCCAAGCACCGAACGTACGGGGCCTCCGAGTTCAGCACATGTTCAGCTCGATGACGATCTCCGTGCTCCGATCCAGCAAAGCTCCGGAGATGAGTTCCGTCAGCACGACGGCATGGCAACGATGATGATGCTCTACCAGTGCAGGGCTTCGCCTAAACTCCGCGATGATATGACCGAGGTGGAATATGGTGGAAGGGGGCACCGCACACGGCTAAGGAACGATCCGTAGATCAACTTGTGTGTCTATGGGGTGCCCCCCGCCCCCGTATATAAATGAGCCAGGGGGGAGGAGGCGGCCGGCCAAGGAGGGCGCGCCAAGGGGGGAGTCCTACTCACACCGGGAGTAGGACTCCCTTCTTTCCAAGTAGGAGTAGGAAAAGGGGGGAAAGAGGGGGAAGAGAGGAAGGAAAGGGGGGGCGCCGCCCCCCTTCCCTTGTCCTATTCAGACTAGAAAGGGGAGGGGTGCGCGGCCCCCTCCTGGCTCCTTCCCTCTTCTCCCTCGAGGCCCATGTAGGCCCAATAACCCCCCGGGGGGTTCCGGTAACCTCCCGGTACTCCGGTAAAATGCCGATTTCACCCGGAACGATTCCGATGTCCAAATATAGGCTTCCAATACATCAATCTTTATGTCTCGACCATTTCGAGACTCCTCGTCATGTCCGTGATCACATCCGGGACTCCGAAAAAACTTCGGTACATCAAAACTTATAAACTCATAATAAAACTGTCATCGTAACGTTAAGCGTGCGGACCCTACGGGTTCGAGAACTATGTAGACATGACCTAGAACTATTCTCGGTCAATAACCAATAGCGGGACCTGGATGCCCATATTGGTTCCTACATATTCTACGAAGATCTTTATCGGTCAAACCGCATAACAACATACGTTGTTCCCTTTGTCATCGGTATGTTACTTGCCCGAGATTTGATCGTCGGTATCCAATACCTAGTTCAATCTCGTTACCGGCAAGTCTCTTTACTCGTTCTGTAATGCATCATCTCGTAACCAACTCATTGGTCACATTGCTTGCAAGGCTTATAATGATGTGCATTACCGAGAGGGCCCAGAGATACCTCTCCGACAATCAAAGTGACAAAACCTAATCTCGAAATACGCCAACTCAACATGTACCTTTGGAGACACCTGTAGTACTCCTTTATAATCACCCAGTTACGTTGTGACGTTTGGTAGTACCCAAAGTGTTCCTCCGTAAACGGGAGTTGCATAATTCTCATAGTTACAGGAACATGTATAAGTCATGAAGAAAGCAATAGCAGTATACTAAATGATCAAGTGCTAGGCTAACGGAATGGGTCATGTCAATCACATCATTCTTCTAATGATGTGATCTCACTAATCAAATGACAACACATGTCTATGGTTAGGAAACATAACCATCTTTGATTAATGAGCTAGTCAAGTAGAGGCATACTAGTGACTATAGGTTTGTCTATGTATTCACACATGTATCATGTTTCCGGTTAATACAATTCTAGCATGAATAATAAACATTTATCATGATATGAGGAAATAAATAATAACTTTATTATTGCCTCTAGGGCATATTTCCTTCAGGTCATTCACCTGTTGTCCCGACCATCAACTCCTACAGATCAAATTATCACGCGAGCTGACTATTCCTACAAAGGTGCGCTCCACCACATACTCGATATCCGCACACACAACAACCACGCACCTAGGGTTTTAGGGTTTATTTGTTTACGGTGCCTTTACGTAGCTCTCACGTGTGCGAGACAGCGAGAGACCGACTGCGTGCGTGCGCCTCTTCTGTTTGTATATGTACTCCACCATTTGTCTAGTGTCCAAAAAATTATACAATAGTAATAACTAGCAATATGCCAATGCATTGCCACGCGTTCAAAGTATATTAATACATATTCACCGATTTGATAGAAAAGAGTCTAGTTTTGAAATACGTATATCACTAAAAATATGTTATGTTTCACTCAAATTATATTCCGTTGGCGGTTTTCATGAGATAAGGGAGGAATGTGGTAGGTCTCAAGAGTCGAGAAGTGGTATATTGTTGCAAAAAGCCCATGTGTGTGTGTGTGGTGTGTGTGAGAGAGAGGGAGAGAGGAGGAGGACTGAGTGCATGTGTGACAAAGACACAAAGAGTGTGTGTGCGAGTGGTATCACCATAAAATGAGGCGATAGTGTGTGTATGCGCAATCAAGAGGGCATGTCTCAAGAAGGGACAACAAATCTTCATAGATACAAGGAACGCGAGAGAGACATGTACGAGATAGTGGAAGAAAGAGTGTGCGGATGTATAAACCTATCTAGAGGCTAGTCGATCAATGTTTGTGACAGAAATACGAGTCAGGGGTGCGAAAGCGCGAGTTTTGTGTGTGTGTGTGTGTGAGAGAGAGAGAGAGAGAGAGAGACGGTAGTCGGAAGGGGGAGTGGAAGCAGGAGTTGTGAGAGAGAGAGAGAAAGGGGGAGAGTTTGATCGGTAAACAAATGAATAGTGTCAGTTTTATAACCTAGATGAAGAGGGAAAGGAGACCCTAACAAACGTTGTGTTTGCAGGAGAGAGTAATTTCAGTGGTAGGGGTCATATCTAGAAAGATATAGGGTGCGTGAGAGAATCCTAGAGAGAAAGACAAAGTGAAAGATGAATGAGAGAGTGTGTGTGAAGGTGAAAAAAATCGTAGGTACCTAGTGATAGCAGAGAACGATAATGATGTGAGAGATAATGAAAACCGTGTAATGTATAATGATTGCGAGAGTGAGACACTTCTCAAGGGAGACGTCGAGAGACCATGTTTGCGAAAATAGGAGAAATATGAAGTGAACGTGCTTGTGAGCTGGAGAAAAGAGAGTGATATCTACATGAAGGAGCACGTGAGAGAGATGGGTGTGAAAGGAGATTCAAATATTTTGTTGCGTGTATAGAAAATGTCAACATAAAAGGGGTCAAATATTTTGATTTCAAGATGATGATACATGTAATTTATACTCGAACCAAAATTGATCTATCAAAAATGCATGCTCATATGAATTCACGCGCATCAGTGTTATTTAATATCCTGATATTACTAATCCATACATTTGAGTAGAACATAATTTGGTATAAATTTTTTGAATTCAACCTTATAATTTTGAGATCATTGTATTTGAATTCAACCTTATATTATATATATATACACACACACACACATTTGGGCTATTCTGTTACGCGTAACAGAATATTATTCTGTTACCCTACTTGAACTTACGGTTTCAGGCAGTTGTACTGATGATTTTCGAGCGGTTGAACTGATTGTCATTTCGTCGGAATGGGGTGTGTAATATATCGTTGGAAAGATCTTGACATCTACATTACAAATATATATAATTTTTTAGCAAAATCATCACGGTTTAGAGCACTTTTGAAAAAAATCATTTTTTTCAAAATGGAAAACGTGAATCGTATTTTGGACTCAATTTTCAAATGGTTTGTCGGAATTGAGCAAATGAGATGGCGTTGGAAAGCTGGTAAAAATATGCATCTTCCATATATCTACTGTTTTTAAAAAAATTATAAACAATTTAAAAGTAATTTGAAAAATGGTGAAAATTCTGGGCAAAACGTATTTTTGCAATTTTTTTGCAAACGGTTTGTCGGATTGACGCAAATGATATGGCGTTGGAAAGTTGTGGAAAATGCGCAAAATTTTGATATAGAAATGTTTTTCTAATTTCTTACGGTTTAAAAACAAATTCAAATACGGTCAAATTTGATTTTGAATGCAATTATTTTAAAAAGTTTATCGAAATGGGGCAAATAATATATCGTTGGATAGCTATCAAAAATATGAAAATTAGTCATGTTGAACATTTTCTCTACTTCACAACCGTTTAAGAGTACTTTGGAATATGGCATGACGGATCCTGCTGTTTTTTCGTCTGAAAAACAGAGTAGTCATACTGATATAGGTGTATGTTTGTACTTCGCTATTTTTTGTAGAGTAATTTTGAATGCTTCCGAAGAAGGGTACTTGTACTGATGTTTGCATGGGTTTGTACTAAGGGTGTTTTCACTAACTATACTTTGCTATGTTTTTTGGGTAATATTTTTCTCGTAAGGTTTCAACGGTTTACTGTATCCTAGCCCGAACTTGCATGGTTTTTATTGTTGAACTGGATGTTATTTTTTTGCCAAATTTTTTTGCGTGTTTCTTTTTTTTCGAAGTCAATTGTTTTTGCAACGAATGTTCTTAATGTCTCTTGTTTTGCAACTTGAACTTTTTACCATTTTAAACTTTTACCAACTTGAATTACTGTTTGTGGGTAAGCACTTGAACTTGTAGAATTAAAATTTTCTGTTCTAATTCTTATTTGTTTTCTTGTCCGAACTTATGGTATCATCATCACGGAACCTGCGTGGTTTCCATAGCTGAACTAAAATCCATGTTGTGTGTGAAAACCAGGAAAATTGCATCTCCTCAATGGGCCATGATGCAAGCATCACCGCCGGCAATACTTGGCGCACCAGAGAACCTGCACTGCTAGATTTGTCGAGAGAGAACTGAGGGCAGCACATCCCAAGTCTTTTTTCTGTAGCAGCTACACTTGGTTTACCAACTCTAACACACACAAAATTGATAACAAGTTGGCACACGACCTTATAACAAGAGCACACATGAACTCACAAACAAGAGCATACTAGTGATTAACATAATATAAATTCATTGTCATTTTTTCCATTTGTTAAGTTGCTTTTTCCTTCGAGCCTTTACTGCTATGTTTTTTTTCAAATTTGTCCCCTTAAGTCAAAACTGAGGCAATTCTTAATTTTTAATTTTTGGTACTTATGGTACTAGAGAGTTTGTACTTCTCAAAAAATAATCACTCGATATTCTTTTAGTTTTAGTTTTTAATTTTCCTTCTCATCCTTATCCTTACTGCCAATGTCATCACCATCGTACCTTATGGTTTATATAGTTGACCGGACTTACATTTTTACTATTCCTTCTTTTAAAAACTTATATTTTCTTCTCCAAAACTTCCTACATGGAGAGAATCAGAACTTCTTTATTTTTTACATTTGTACTTTCAAGTGTCTTTAATGACATTTTCAATTTTTTACTTTGTTTTACATCATCAAACAGGCGCAAAACACATTTGAAGAAACAAAATATAAACCTTCGAAGCACAAGGGGGATAACCATTGCACAGGACTTCATGTGTTCCTTCATCATAGAAAAATAGACTGAATATTGCCATATTCTAAGGTTGAAAAAATGAATTGTACAGAATATTGTCAAAACCCCGCGTTTTTTCTCACTGAAAAAAACTTCTGTACTTGCATACAACCCTCTTTGAACTTGGACGGCACCTACTGCTCAACTTGGATGATGACCAGTGCTCAACTCGAACGGAGGAGGTTGTTGTTGCATTTTAACCATGAATGCTTATAAAGACACTGAGAATTTCTTCAAAATTGCTTTATACTTTTTAACATGAGGGTTCTCTCAGCTGGGCCAAGAAGCAATGCATACATAATATTTTTATTCTACAAGAACGGAACACTCCAATAATTAACAGCTAATCTACAAGAGCTATTTTCACATATTGGACTTTACTCTGTTTTTTTGATATGGTTTTCCTCGTAACTCAATTTAACCATTCGAACTGATGATGATGTTAGCTCCGAACTTTTTAACTTATAGTAGCAAATCTCTTTAGGTTATCTTTGTTCTCATTCGAACTTATGGCGTCACAATCCAAACTCGTGGTGTTCATCACTTTTTTAGGTGAATTCGTTGTTATAATTTTTAGCATTAGCACAAGCATTTCAACTAGCACCAAGAGCCAGCAGCATGAGTAACTTGAACCCATGGTTGAGTTCATAACTGCACCTTTTAGACAGTTATGCTTGAATGTCTCAGAAAAACATCCAGGTGAAAACTACAATTAGAATAAGAAAAGCAGACGCACAACCCACATCAGTACAACACATGAGCACACGCAGGGACGCACAGGAAGTCGTTGTCGTCCAGTGGACGCATGCCATGGATGGGCTTGACAACTCGAAAGGCTCTGACCTCGAGCAAGTGCAGTAGCTGAGCCACGCTGCTGCAGGACAGCGATGACGTGCTCGAACGGGTGTCACTGGTGGGAACCAGTGGGATCCAGGTTGCTGCTACAATGAACCGCCTGCGGAGGTGGCGTAGAACGGCCTGCGGTGGTGGCTGTGATCGGCCAGGGTGCTCCTAAAGACAAGACAACATAAAAAATTCTTAGTGTTACAAGAGATAATACAAGCAAAGATGCATTCCAGTGATACGAGCAAATGAATAAAAATTCAGCCATACAAGCCAAAAGAAATGAATAATCACGTGTAATTTCCAGAAAGGGAAGAACATTTTGAACTCTTTTGCAAGTATATGTGATAAACAAATACAATGTATCCATTGAACTGACATTTTTTTCACAATGAACGTTTGTGATATAGGTATAGAATTTGTACCAATAGTTTATATATACCATGTCAAAAGCAAACAACACGCATATATATTGATCTGCTAGTCCACATCAACAAGCACGACACCAGCATACAACAATAACCAGTCATGGCACCTTGACCCGGCCTCCTTCGACCTATGATCTGGTGTTGGTTCGTTGTCGTTGCTATCAGTGGCAATGCTCCTGAACTTGGCTTAGACTGGTAGTACAACTTCGGCTCTCCACACTAGCACTGAAGACATTTACACAAACACAAAATGAACCTCCTAGCATTTATTCAGTAAACTTTTCTCAAGGTACACATGTTCCCTAAATTTGCAAGTTGATTTTCTTCTTTCTTTTATCAGATAAGTTACACCTATCGATCTTCTTTACAAAATTATATAAACAACACCACACGTGTGTACTGGTTTATTTGAACATCCCATAAGTATAAAATCTGTATAATTAGAATAAAAGTGCTTTTTAGGAGTAACTTAGGGAGTGAATACAAGCTTATTTAGAACATGTTATCAAGAATTCAGCGAGGAGAATGAATGTTCTTCAAGATAATTTAGGGGAGAGAGCGAGGGGAAACCTTGGCGGCAGCAATATGAGGTTGTGGTGACTAATATGACAGTGGGCTTGACCTCATCCGAGCATAGCAACTAGGCGAATGAACTTACCACGACCATGTCGGCATAGGCGATCGGACATTGGCAGGGAGATGTAGGCCTTAGAAGCTTGAGACGTCTGGACCTAAAAAAATGGTGAATCAACTGCTAACCTAGGCACATGAACATATTGGTTTACCAGTTAATACATCCATCTCATTATTCAGTTTTACTAGTTAATTCAAACCAGAAGTGAAGCTTAGTTGCAAGCACTTGAATACGAGGAAGTCCAACTCTGCTACAATCATAAGGTCCACTAGAGCATCAGAAAAATGTAATCATCCAAGAGTTCTAGTACAGAGCATGTATAACATTGAATTTGTTTCTTCGAACTTACAAGTTTTCAGGGTCAAAACTTATCTCTGCATTTTGCCTATCCTACTGAGGGCTTGCAGATGTTAGCTTGGAAAACATACCCTCCTTTTAGCATTCCCTTCATTGTTTATGGAAGAACGCCACGAGTTATTGCATTCCAGCTCACATCATAACAGCCATAGAACTATCGAGTGATAGAATGAATAAGTACAGAGATCAATTTTTTTAGTTATAACCAAAATAGTGAGCTTGAAATAAATCCTTGCGCATGATGTATTTTTCAAACCCTCCCGATGCTCATTTTTGATCATTTTTTCCCGAACTCCCAGATTCGAGAACTACCGGGTGTTGTGGGTTTTTTTATGAACTTTTTTGTTATATCTTATTCTTAATGTAAAACCTAACCTTTTTGTTATGATGGTACCGATCTGTTTGTATTGATGGTACTGATCTTCTAAAACATACGTCGTGGACCCGTCAGACGAGTGACCTACCATCGCAAACTTAGGATATTGGATTTATCTACAAGATTAGACAGTAAATCAAGTGGCCTTCTACTGATTGCTGAAGCGTTTGTACATGTAAATTTTTTTGCTGAACTGCTACAATTTTTCTGCTCCACACTTACTACCTCTCAATGGTGAACTGATATCATCAAACTTCTATTTTTTCCAAACTGCTAAAAAATCTGTGTTGTTTACGTCCATGGCGGTAGTGTGCAGCAGTCGAGCATGTAGTGCGTGTGCTGGCTGCCAATGCTGTTTGTGGTCGCCGTTATTACTGAAAGCATGCTGGTCTCATCGCCAGCAAGCTTCCATAGAATTGACTTGCATAATTCAAACAAATATAAAAGATGCTAAATCCATCAATGATCATACATCAGGTTGGACTATTGTGTGTGCTCAACTTGGACGACTATGCAGCGCTTGGTGAAGATGGTGGCCGCGATTCTAATTGGACTGATGTTCGCGCTCCACTTGGACGACTGCCAGTAACCATGGTGGACGAGCTCGTGGCCGAGGGTGGCCAAGGCTACAACCGGGAACTGTAGGTGGTCGTGCTTGTTCTCGGCAGTGAACTCACACGAGGTGGAGGTGATGACGGGAAGCAGGGATCATAGGTGGCCTTCATCTCGCCACCGGATACGGGGTGCTCATGCTCATGGACACCGAGGACGGGATTGACAGCAAAACAGGTAGCCTCCCGAGCTGCGGTGTCGAACGGCTCGGCCCTGTCTGTTGAACGGCCTGGTTTGGCAACAGTGAATGGCTGGGGCACTGCAATGACGGAGCCCCACCGGCGGGAGGAGGTAGCGTGGTGAGCTTAAGACTCCATTTGTGCAGGGCAGCACCAGGTCTGCACTATACTATTTAGAAAGGTGTACTTGTACTTCTCAAAGTAATGGAATAGGGTACTTTCTCCAGTAACTTTTTTAATTCAAGTATGACGGACCCATCTGTATTTTAAGCACTATGATTTGTAGACCTCATGAAAGAAATCATGAGAATTATTCAACAAAACACAAAAAGTGAACAACAAAATAGTTTTGATTTACCAAGTCATGTATCTAGAGTGCAAAGCTGCCAAGCAAATGCACAATACTTTTTACTGACACATGAAGTGGATGTACGTGTGCCTTGTAGCGTAGGGTTGTACTGAGACACCAGTTCATGATGCGAAGGCCAGCTTCCTGGCTCGTCGTCATCGAACTGAACCCCGCGCCCCTGTTGAACTGCTGAAACATTTTAGTATGGGTTAGATACAGTTCAAAACTAGTACCTAAAAATCCCATCCACAAATATGCATGTAAAGCTTCAGAGTTGGAAGTAATCTAAACATAGCCATCTCAAAACATTGAAACTGATACATGCATGCAGGAATGAAACAGGTACAAGCAATACAAACGGGCAACATGAGCAGAAATCTCTAGATGGATAAGAACAGAGCATTAAGAAGATTCATCAAATTCGTACCAAAAATGCCGGATCAGGGGGCGAAGCACGGGGTGGCCTGCACGCTATTCTTTTTTGAGTGACTGGCAGCTAAGCACTAAGTTAGACTGAGGAGCTGCAGATCTTCCAGTTGACTAGCCCCAACGACCACATTGGCAGCAGCATGAACACTGCCAACTGAACGGGCTCTGGTGGTGGTGGTGAACGGCCTGGTGACTGAGCTTGAACGGACTATGAGCTGAGGTGGCAGAGGGCTACGCTGAAGTGGCAGTAGCAACACGCGGTGGATTAGGGAGGCGTGGAGGAACGCGGCCGGCAGTATTGTAGGCCACGACGGACGTGGTGGCGGGTGGCCTCTATGGCTGTCTGCGTGCAGGGCTGCAGGGAGGTAGCTGGGTGGAGGATGGTGCCACCGGTGGCCACCCACTGAGATCGACACCGTGGAGGCAGGGATGGCGTGCGGCAGCAGTCGGAGGCAGAGACGGTGGCGGCGGCCGGGGGAGGCGAGGACGGCGTGTGGTGACCGGGGCGGCGGTGCGGTGGCGGGCTTGGTGGCAAGGGCGGCGGCACGGTGGGGCGACCGGTGGCTGAGGCGGCGGCGCACTAGTAAGGCCGGGTGGTCGGGCGGCCGCTCCCGTCGCCGCCGAAAAAGGAAGTTGGGAGAAGTGGTGGGCCGCGGGCGAGGTTATCGATCGGGCCCTATAGGAGACCGACGGTAACAGAATAATATTCTATTAATAGTAACACAAAACCTCTATCATATATATATATAATGGATCAGAATTCTTTATTGTGCTTTTGGAAGTATATATAAAAAATGATGTAATATAATTTTATTCGAATCGAAAATGGATCCGGCCTGAAAAAAACAAGAATACAAAATGGATTGGAATTGAGTTGGCATGGTAAACGTGTAAGTTTTTTCTCAAAAATTTGGACGAAGCGGCCAAACTCGCAGTAACCGCCAGAAACCAAAATATGGGAGATGGAAATTAATGCCTGTCCCTGACATATGCAACAAATGCCAGCTCGATTTCAATAGCTCTTGATAGGGGCGGGCTTGTAATTTCACTCAAACGCGACATAACCACCTCTCACTCGAATTCATACACGGTGGGTGTCGGTGTCAAAACCGGCAGATCTCTGGTAGGGGGTCCTGAACTGTGTGTCTGAGGATCGAAGATAACAAGGAGGCAGGGGACACGATGTTTACCTAGGATCGGGACCTTTAATGGAGGTAATACCTACTTCCTACTTGATTGACTTCGATGAGTATACGGGTTACAAGAATTGATCTACGTCGAGATCGTAATGAATAAACCCTAGATGTCTAGCCTGTATGATTGTGATTGCCCCTAAAGATTAAACCCTCCGGTTTATATAGGCATCGGAGGGGACTAGGGGTGTACCAAGTCGGTTTACAGAGGAAGGAAACTACACATCCGGACGCCAAGCTTGTCGTCCATGCAAAGGAGAGTCCCATCCGGACACGGGAGAAGGCCCTTCGGTTCTGTATCTTCACGGCCCATCAGTCCAGCCCATGTCACATAGGCCGGCTCTCGGGGGACCCCGTAATCCAGGACTCCCTCAGTAGCCCCAGAACTTGCCTTCAATGATGATGTTTTATCCGGCTTCATGTCTTCGGGTTTGCAAGGTAAGTTCCCTATTGTGCTTCATATAGTTCGGCTTTTGCATTAAATATTGTACTCTTCAGCTTCTGCGCCATTGTCGTCTCGGCTTCCACGTGTTAGACGAATACGAAGGGTCTAAGTATTTTTACAAATAACCCGTTGACCATGCAGGGAAGGCGCTTATTTAAAGAGATTGAATCTCAGATTCCGTTCTCCACCAGACGAAAATCCTTAGAGCTTGCCATAGGAAACCAACCAAAGATGGCCAACGCTCCTTGTTCTTCCTCGCGTCCCCAAGGCCCTCAAGAAGGGGACCGAGAGAGCTGCTCAGTGCCCCACGCCCAATTGACCAAGCTTCAGGCGCAGGGATACCTCCCTCCATCGGATCTAGTCCCTGTTAGGGCGGGATTAACTACCTTCATGGCGAGGCCCTGGCGGAGAAATTCCCCAATCACAATAAAGGGGCGCGGGTGTGCTTCATTTCCTTCCTACCGAGGGGCGTGGGATTTCCAATCCACCCTTTCCTCAGAGGCACTACAAAAAAATACATTTCCGTGATGATACGTGTTTGTCACAGTAGGTCGCATTTTTTGTCATGCATGTACATCCATGACGATTTTATGATAGAATCAAGATAGTCATACCTGTGCTGTCGTAGAAGTGTTCCATCACATTACCAAAATTATCATCACGGAAGTGTCCACTTCCACGACGATAAATCGCGCGTCATAGAAGTGCTTTCTTCACGGGTGACCGACATGTGGTATCCACCGTAACGGAACGCCGTTAAGCTATCGGGTCCGGTTTTGGATCCGATAACCCGTTAACAGCCCTGACCAATGGTGATTTTCCACGTGTAAAATCATCATTGGCTGGAGGAAACACTTGACGGCTCATCGTTGGGACAGATGTCATCCACTCATTGGACAGAAGGCACCTATGATATGTTGACACGTGGCACGGCCCAACAGAGGCCCATTCCTGTGAAAAGACCGGCCCGTTTGACTTGGTCAAAAGGTGGCGGGCCGGCCAACTGAAAGCCTGTTAACGACCTATTCGCATATAGCCCATTTATAGCCCGCTAACCCAGGGCCCATTACGACCTATCTGAATTAGGCCCAGTAGCGTCATATGGGCCGTCCAATATGCTTCCAACCCGTTTTAACTTCCGGCCCATGTATGGCCCATGACGTCTTTCGGCCCATATGTGGCCCTTTGTAACTCTTGGCCCATTAATGGCCCGTGGTGAAACTGGCCCGTAATAAATAGTGTATCACCTTATACCCATTAATGGCCCATTATTCCATTGGGCCATTTCCAGCCCATGTTATCTTTCGGCCTTCTCAGGGCCCATTTATTCTTGGGCTCATTTCCAGCATTCGGTTACCTACGACCCGTTACTGTCATTTTCTGCTTGTGGGCCAAATTCAGCCAGTTGTTACAGTTGGCCCATTTGTGGCCCGTTAATACGTTGGGCCGTTTTCATAGCGTCATCAAATACGGCCTATTAACGACGACCCATTATGGTCGGCCCATGAATGGACGATTCCAACTCTAGCCTGTTTACGGCCATAATGCGGTCTGTTATTGGCCCATGTTTGGCCAATCGATCATACGACCCATATAAGGCCCATTGATGATACGGCCCGTAGAAGGCCCATTGTTTCTACAACTCGTAGATGGCCCATTGTTTCTATAGCCCTTAGAAGGCCCATTCTTTCTACGACTGGTAGGAGGCCCAGTGTCACTACAGTAAACATATAGCCCATGGTTATTGTGGCCTAGTTTTAAAAAATAGGTTATTGCAGCCACTAACAAACCGCGGAAAAAGAACTGCACTAACTACAAGCAAACAAATAAACAAGACAACAAGGAAATAAATAAGCAAGCAACTAACGCTAGGCTATCACGGCTATTACACATATTACATCCACTGGGCATCAAAGTTCGCCACCAGTGCAAATATAGGGAAAAAGCAGCATATCATATACACTAGTTGTCAAAGTTGGCGACCAGCGCAAATAATAGCCGCAACAAAACAAATCCAGAACTGAAACCACTTCAGAAGATCTCAAGAAACAATATCCTGGGTAGCCATAATGCTGACAAGATGCTTAGCAAGCTTATTAACATTCTCTTGTTTGGCGCTTAACTCCTCCAGCGCTTGCTGTTGCACCAGGAAATATGCATCTAAATTCTGCGGGGACTTCCTCAGTCCTTCAGCTTCCTATCGCAGCACATCTGATTGATGTCTTTCAACTTGAAGTTGAGACTCAAGAAGATGATCTGATTCAGGCAGCGAGTTCGAAGAGCTTGTGCCAGCAGTAGTGGCCAGTAACTCGAACACTACATGAAGACAGGACTTTTGGGTTCTCACACTGTCGTCAAGATAGTTTTTATCAGCTTTCTTGGAGACCAACAGGGATGTCTCACTATCTTGAACCTTATCTGCATTACTTCCTTTACCATTGCATAACGCGGTACTGTTCTCCAATATTTTGTCCACATTCTAAAAGAGAAACAAGCAGACACATCACAGGTTTACCATGTTGTATATGAAACTCATTTTGGTAAATGAGTTCAGTAGTAAAGTGGACAGGATAACAACATGAAACAAACATATATCTATGTACCATGGTCACTTTATGGTCTATATCATTCTAGTTTTTGTTGCCAAATCAAGATAGAGACATAGTTCAAATAATATTTGTTCAAGACAAAGCAGAATAGACAGAATATAAGTGTAGGAAACTATAGAGCAATAACAACACTTGTAATGTGCATGACATGAGAACATAATTGTTTATTCAATTCTAACTGAAATCAACATAGAACAGGTTACAACAGCAAACCAGTTAAAGAAACAGGTTTAAAACATACCTGTTGCGCCGTTGGAGTTTCAATTCCGTCCTTCAAATTTGAAAATAGTTGGTATGACTAAATACAGTAATGCAAGAGCAAAGGTGTATGAATCATAGCTATAGAACCTGACCTGAGAACAAATCTTCTTCTCCTTTAAGCGTTGAGTTGGAATTCATAGTGGTGGTCCTCATGCTTTGGGCACTACAGTTCCCTTACTTACTGCTCGTGTTTGGGTGCTCTGTGGTGGAGACGGTGTTGTGTCAACTAGAACTGGGTTACTATCTACCGGGGTTGGGGTTAGAAGGGGTGTAGCTGGTTCCCTGTCCAACTAGGTAGGGGTACAATCTACGAGAGTCTGGGTTATGTGTGGTGGATATGGTCCTTGGGCAAGTACAATCGTGGTTCTATCTGCATCAACTGGTAGCACTATCTTTTCTGAAGACCGTGTTGTTACTCCCTTAGATACTGCCATCACCCTCTCCAATTCAAATGGCTGATAAACAAGAAAAGTAATTGAAAGTATAGACATTGTATGATAGACAGGTGCAATGGATAGTGGGGAATAAAAGAAGGCATGAAATATTTCACATTTATGTTGTCTAACCAAATAGGATAGCATGACACAATTTCACATATATGATGGCTAACTAAACAGGATAGCATGACACAATTTCACATTATGATGGCTAACTAAAAAAGATGGAACGACATAGTTCAAAATATGATGATTATGTAAACAGGATGACATGATATAACTATATAATGTGTTTATTAAATAGGTTGGCATGCCATAATTCACATACATTCATGGATAGAATGCCATAATTCAAAATACAATGACTGTAAACACTAAACAGGATGAGATGATATAACTATATGATGTCTTTATTAAATGGGTTGCCATGCCATAATTCAGATAGATGATGTGTATGTACTATGTAAACATGATGGCATGATATAATTCAAATATATGATTTATATAGTAAGCAAGTAAGCAGATGGCAATCCATATATGATGTACAAACTAAGCAATGCAAGACAGCATGCATGACATGGGTAATATAACCCTGCCAAGTTGGAGCATAGACCTCAGGGGGGAAATAGGACTGGTCATTAGTCACTAAATCCTCCTCTGAGGATCTCTCTGTAACCAGCAAGATGTCTGCTTCAGCAGGTAGCATTGTCTAGTCTAAATATCTTGTTTTCACTCAAGTTACTTCCATCACCGCTTTCCATTTGGCTGATGCATAGGAAGAGTAGTTAAATATACAAACATTGTCGACAAATGGAACACGTAATACAAAAAAATGATAACATGATATAATTCACATACATGATTATTGGCTAAACACCATGGCATTGCATAATTCACATATATAATGCCTTTGCAACAAGATAGCATAGCATAATTCACTATATAATGTCTTGCAACAAGATGGCAATGCATAGTTCACATATATGGTAATTAGACACTAAACATGTGGCATTCACACAAAGCATGTCTAAACTAATCAAATGACATAGCAATGCGAGACACCATACACACGATATGAGCAACATAACCCTGCCAAGTTAGAGCATACGCCTCGTCGGGGGGGTATAGGACTAATAATATGTCTCTGAATCCACCTCTAAGGAGCTATCCATAACCAGCGAGATATGCGTTTCGTCAGATAGCATAGTCTGCTCTGAAGACCTTGTTTTCACTCCGGAATTTGCCATCACCGTGTCAAATGGCTGATGAACATGAAGAGCAGTTGAATGTACTAACATTGTTGACAAATGTAACATGTAACAAAAAAAGGATGGCCTGATATAATTTACATATAAGATGATTGGCTAAGCAGGATGGCATTGCAAAATTCACATATATGATGCCTGGATAAACAAGATGGTGTTGCATAATTCACATAAACGATGAATAAACTAAACAGATGGCATTCGCACAAAGGATGTCTAAACTAAGCAGATGACATATTTGATGTATAAAGTAAATAATGCAAGGCACCATATGCATGATATAACCAACATCAGCATGCCAAGTTAGAGCGAAGACCTTAGGGGGTAAATAGGAGTTGTCTTCTCCTTCTGAATCCCCCTTAGAACAGATATCTTCCTCTCGGTTACAATCCGAAATGCGTGGAGGGGGGGCTGCCTTTGCGGCTACTATGGAGCGACGTCTGCATGAAATTTTATTGCCACGCAAGGCTCGTCTCTTTCGCTCTACATGTTCAGTTCCATTGTTTACAATAACTATCATGCACAGGAATAAAACATAGTGAGATTATGTAAGGAGTGCATGCAGAAATCCAGAGTGATGGTAGCAACCTGTGGATAGACCCAAAACAAATAATAGCAGACAGATAATGGCTTCAGCTAAAAAATACAGATAATGGCTTCTTTACTATTTGTTTCCCACCCAACATGAAACTCATAGTAGACACCGGAGATTAACCAGATAGTAGATAGATACTATTGATTGCGGCCCCGATATGTACCCCACAACCATTTAAAAACTCATGTTTGACCATTAGTTTGGAGCTGACTCGGAGTCTAATAGGTGAACAGGACGATAAAGTAGCATGTAATATTAAGAGATGCATAACATAAGAAGACACAGAAGAGTGTGACCTCTCTTGCGGACCCGTGTAGTCCTCGAGGTCATCTACTCAACTGATGATGGTAATGCAGTTTTCATGGCTGCCGGCGGCGGGGAAGAAGATCTGAGGCGGCAAAACACAGTCTGGAGGCCGGATCCCTGCTGTGCTGGACCCTACTGTCGTTGGAGCAGCTGAGCTGGGGTGGACGACGGTGCAGCAGGAGCGGGACAAACCATGCAAGGTTTTCTTTGACAACTATCTGCAAGAGAAGTAATTCTGTAAGGGCTCGTTTGAATTGGAGGTTTCCAACAATGCAGGGATAGGAAATGGACATGAATAGGATAGGAATGCACGTGCAAAACAGAGAATTTAAAAAAACATGATTTCTGCCAATCTGGGTGTTTGATTCACAACAATTGGAAGATCACAAGATGCAAAGAAGCATGGTGAGATTAAGTCAAACCACAAGAAAATATATGGTTATAATGCTATTATGCTACTATATCTTAGTCTTGTGCTTCATGAATAGGAATTTGAAAAGGAGGACAAGTGAAAATTAAAATTCCTACATTTTTTCTTTCAAGGAGACACTAAAGGAACAAATCCTACAGTTTTCCTTTGCTCCATTCCTTTGAACCAAATTCATGAATAGTAGCACCATAGGAAACTTTCCAATTCCTATGTTCTTCATTCACTTTTCCTTTCAAGCACTGGCGATTCTAGTAGGCAGGCTTGAGCAAGGAAAAGCCTACACTAAAAAAATGTTTTTGTACTACTTCTATTACTTTGGACCCGGGCCTCTGCCCTACTAGCTCAACTCCCAGGGCCATCGACAAATGCACAGCTCAAACATGCAGAGATAAATAATGATGGTATTCAAGAGAGTCCATCATGGATAGCTAAGTTGCCTGGTACCACACTGCTTGTCATATAGTAGGATAAAATAATCGTATTTCCCGTTACTATGTGTGCTCAGTGGACAATATATATAACATGTAGAGTAAAAAAGAGATGCAACAAGTGTACAACCTCTTTGGCGAAGCCATGTCGATCTCAGCGTGATTGGGTCGGCCGGTGAGGATGCTCCGGCTGACTTGGCTGTCAGAGGAGGGGAACAAGATCTTAGGCGTCTGGAGATGGAGCCCTAGCTAATGCTTCACTGTGATGGAGGGTATCGTCATTGGAGCAGCTCCGCTGAGTTGTACGACACCGAGGCTGAAGCAGGACAAGAGAGACAATGTTAATCTGAGTGGAAATCTAATAGCATCTCTAATACATGACGTAAAATACATAGCCACAAAGTGCTAGATGTAAAATACATCAGCCGCTCATCTATGAACTTAACTGTTGAAACTGAATTTAACTGTCGAAACTGAACTTAACTGTCAAAACTGATTTTTGCTGTCGAAGCTGAATTTTACTGTCAAAACTGAACGCACTAGCAAGGTGAGGCTACATGTCAGTCGACTGACTTTTTCATCTCTGGTCAGTCGATTTTGCAGCCGTTGGATACGAAATCAAGGGCCTGCAGTTCATCTTCAACCTTTCCCCCTAAGCCGCCAGCCACCACCGGCCAAAGAGCAGCCCCCCGCCGCCCGTGGCCGGTGGTGCGCCGCCCCGGCCGCCCCGAAAACACTCCCCACCACCGGTCCACTGCCGCCCCGGCCATCCCTCTAGGCCCCCCCC
>NC_041385.1:239052244-239086558 GCF_002162155.2 Triticum dicoccoides
CGGCAACCACCGCCCCCACCCTGAACCCTAAGATAGATAGTGGGGTACCTCTCCGGTGAGCCCCCCTTCCCGCTGCGGCTGGTTCTTCCTTCACCCCGGCGAGCCTCCCCACCCCCTGAAAATCGGCTGACCCAAAAGTCGATTCAGTCGACTGAAGTGTAGCTAAATCGGAGCAGCATCGCAAGCAAGAGCAAGAGCGAGAGCGGCAGCACGAGCAAGACCAATAGCAAGAGCAGACCAGGTAGGGGACCGAGAGCAAGAGCAAAGCAGCAGCGCGACTGAGAGCTAAAGAAGCAGTAGCTCCTACTGATGTGGACGTCTCCGCCGAGGGAGCGACACCGTGGAGGAAGTGGCCGGCAACGCCACCGTGGATGGAGCCGCGCCGTGTCGGCTCGGGACGGAGCGCCGGCAGCATCGTGAGTGCGAATCAAGAAGAAAATGTGGCGATTAGTGTACAACCTCTTTGGTGGCTGTCGGTGTCAAAACCGACGTATCTCGGGTAGGGGGTCCCGAACTGTGCGTCTAGGCGGATGGTAACAGGAGACAAGGGACACGATGTTCTTAACCAGGTTCGGGCCCTCTCGATGGAGGTAAAACCCTACTCCTGCTTGATTGATATTGATGATATGGGTAGTACAAGAGTAGATCTACCACGAGATCAAAGAGGCTAAACCCTAGAAGCTAGCCTGTGGTATGATTGTTGTTCATCCTAAGGACAAAAACCCTCCGGTCTATATAGACACCGGAGAGGGCTAGGGTTACACAGAGTCCGTTACAATGGTAGGAGATCTACATATCCGTATTGCCAAGCTTGCCTTCCACGCCAAGGAAAGTCCCATCCGGACACGGGACGAAGTCTTCAATCTTGTATCTTCATAGTCTTGGAGTCCGGCCGATGATGATAGTCCGGCTATCCGGACACCCCCTAGTCCAGGACTCCCTCAGTAGCCCCCGAACCAGGCTTCAATGACGATGAGTCCGGCGCGCATATTGTCTTCGACGTTGCACGGCGAGTTCTCCTACAAATTCCATGTGCTTGCCGAATAGTGTCCGGGTTCCTCATAAATGCCGTGCTCCTTGGCTTCCACGTCCAATAATGGCCCTCTTCCACGTGTCGTATGAATGTGAAAAGCTAGGGTATTTTTATACTTTACCCCCTAGCTGCGCGAGTAAGCTGCCTATAAGAGAGGCAAGGATCTAGATCCGAACCACACCATCCTCCTTTCGCGAGTACTCATCGAAGCGCCTCTGACAAAAATCCACTCCATCATGGACAGTCGACGCGGCTCCTCCTGTCGCGCTCCCAGCCCTCAGCCAGGAGATTGGAGGAGATGTTCAGTCCCGCACAGCGAGCTAGTGATGCTCCAAGCGGAGGGATACCTCTCCCCAGCCTTCATGGTTCCGGTTCAAGCCGGACTGGCCACCTACAAAGGTGGAAAGAAAGCGGAGAGCGCCCCCAATCCTTCCAAAGGAGAGCGGCTATGCTTCGTCCCTTATCTAATAAGGGGACTCGGATTTTCTGTACATCCGTTTCTCCGGGGGCTCCTGGAGTTCTACGGGCTCCAGCTTCACCACCTTACACCTGCCTCCATCTTGCATATTGCAGGCTTTGTAGCCATTTGCGAGCTGTTCTTGGGCATCGAGGCCCATTTTGCGCTGTGGAAGAGATTGTTTTGCCTCGTACCCCGTTCTCACGAGGGGTCGATATATCAAGTGGGCGGAGCCGAAATATGGCGCATCGCTGGGACCGGATACCTATCCGGAACCCCGAAGAAGGCGTCTGAAGACTGGCCTTCAGAATGGTTTTATATGGAAGATGCCCCACTACCGGACCCAGTTCAGATCGGCCTCCCGGAGTTCAGCAATGCTCCTTTGAAGAAACGCCTGAGTTGGCGCCCGCGGAGCCCTCAACGGGATAATGATAGGAGTGTCCAATATCTGATGGGCCGGATAAGGTTACTGGCTCATTCCGGATTGACCATGATTGGAGTCATGGCCACGTGCATCATGCGAGGGGTGCAGCCACTCCAATATAGGGGCCACCCCATGTGGGACTTCAACGGGGAGAATGATGCCACCCGTCATGGCTGCAAGGGGCCAGGATCGGTTGCCGATCTGGTGAAGATTCTGTCCGGCTTATACAAGGGGGAGAAAGAGGACTTCCTTCGCGCGAGTCCATTGAATGGATTCTCCATGAATAATCCTCGAAGCTTGGTAAGCGGACATTTATCTATCCGATCCATATTTCCAAAGTCAAGTATCTTACTTTGTGATTTTGACGCAGGAACTGCGCTGGGACATGGAGGGCATACACAGCCTGACTCCACAACCCGAGGATCCTGGGCGATCCCTTGATCCGGCCTCCGAAGAGGATCCGGACATAGAGGTGGAGCTGATCGATGGGGTGTTCCACCAACTTAGCATGGACAATGCTTTGGTCGCCATTACGGCTACCCCGGTTTATCTTTGGCTTCCCAGGTAACTGTGACCGGAGTCCTGATATCATTACTTCATCCATGCTTAATTCTGACCACCGTATACCAACGGTGCCTTGCAGGAGGCGCCTTTAAGGCGGGAAGCCGAACCTGCGGCAGCTGACCAACAAGGGTCAGTTCGACCCAGCAGGCAAAAGAGGAGTGCGGCGCAAATAGAAACATCGCCACAACGGTATGGCACGCCACCGTGTTTAAGGGAAAGATTCCTGGGAGGTATATTAACGCTCATGACTTTCCAGGAGAAAGAGCGCTTGCCGGACTATGCCCGGAGAGGTTGCCAACCAAGCCTCCACCAGCCAGGCTCCAACGCCTGGTCCGGAGGGGGAGGCAAACACAAGGTGTGAGCCGGATGCTCCTCCAACGGCGGATGCCGACAGGCTGTCCGCCACCAGGTCTGAGGTGGAGAGTGCCATGAACCATAGGCGCCGCCGGACAGTTCTTCATGACGCGTGTTTCTCCTCGGAGGCGTTGAATGCCTTTAATGCGGGGGACGCGCACCTCCGTGCCGCTCAAGATGGTTTAACTAGAGCCACGGAGCAGTATGTGAAAGACATTCGGGTGAGGGATTTTAATAGTTATATATGCCAGTAGCCCCCGAGACTTAAAATTGTTAGAATAACTGATTTAAGGATCATTTGTTATGCAGGATCTTACGGAGAAGAATACCCACCTGTCCCAGGAGCTTCAAGAGTGCAAGGACCAACTTGAGGCCGCACTAGCCGCTACAGGAGGAGCCACAGAGACCCCCTCTGGTAATACACATTTCAAAAAGATAAGTAGTTTATGAAGTGCAGCGTGTGTATAAGTCTGACAATAATATTGCAGATGGTGCCAGACTAGATCCGGACAAGCAACATCTACTGCGCCAGTTGAAGGCCGGCGAGAAGGTGCTTATGAGGGTGCAGCAGGAGAGGAACAAACTCCAAGATGCCAACACCCAGCTGGGCGAAGAACTGAAAGATGTTTGGGTCCAGCTGTCTGACTCCGTGAAGGAGAGTCGGCGGCTTCGTCTCGGCATTTACAGTAAGTGCTTGAGCAAACTCTTTTGAAAAGAAGAGTTCGGCGAGGAAGTCGATTGAGAGAAATGTGTCTGTAGGTGTGCTCACAGGTCGTCCTGTGGAGGAAATGCCCGGTTCGACGGGTGACCTACTTCCCGAGCTGCTGCAACTGCACGAACGTGTTCGGCAGGCGATGAGCGGCGTCGCCCAGGCCCTATGGCCGTCCGTCTGCCTACCCGAGGGTCTTGGAGGGCTTGCAGAGAAGCTTCAGGGAGCACGGCAGCGCTTCCGTCTGTGGAAGATATTGGCCTACCGTCAAGGCGCCAGGGAGGCCTGGGCCATGGTGAAGACGCGGTACACAAAGGCTGATCCAAACCACATGGCCGAGGTCGGATCTGTGGGGCCTGATGGGAAGGAGATCCCTTTGAGCTTAATGTATGGCCAAGTAGAGTTGGCCGCGAAGAATTCCCAACGAGACTGTAAACTAGACAGCCTGTTAGATGGGATTGAAGAGGAGTATAATCAGTCAATTTGACGATGTAATTTTAAAATGACATGTAAAATGCCTTCTAGCCGGATTGTAGATCATTTGTCTTTGCGGCCCTTTTCGCCTCAACCTCGGGACCCGATAGTCCAGAGTGTGTCCGAATACCCTCACGTTTATGAAAAAACCGGGGCATGCATGGAGACCAGGCGTAGGGGTCATTAATGCTTTATCAGACAAGTGTCCAACTAGTTATGTTATATTACATGGTTAGTAAGAAACATCTTCCAGGGAGAATAGTTCCGTTAGGGGTTCCTTTCCCTGGGAGGCATGCCCTAAAGTGCATGTCCGGACTGCGAAAAGAGCAGAAAAGCATCTGGGGGCAGATAAATAATTAAGTAAGAAATCATCTTTCAAGTCACCGACCGAATATTCCCTTAAGAACGCTAGCTTTCGACTTCACCCAGTCTGAGGTACACATCTGGCTGACCCGGCAGTAACAATCGCAGAGGTGCTCCCTTTACCTCCTAGCCGAACAATCGGGAATGTAGGGGTAAGCACAGGAGCCAGGCAACCCAGCTTGGCTAAAACTTAAGTCATATCGATGCATATAATGGTGAATAAACGGTACGTGTGGAAGTGTGACGCATGTGTTGGGCATGAAGCCCGTATAAATAAGCTTCTATTAAAGAAGCCCCCAGGTGTAATGAGTGCGAGCAGCACGTCAAGTGTATGTGAACAATGCGTAGATCAGCCCACAAAGGCTTTACGAAAAAAGGAGGAAGGAAGAGAGAAACAAAAGACAGCTAAAGTTTAAAATGTGGACGGAAGAAGGAGACGAACTCTGAGTTTGGCGCTAGGTGTAGAATCTTCGGAGACGGGTTGCGTTCCATGGGTTCGGCTCGAGTCAGTTCTTCTATGCGTTTCGTAGACGATATGCTCCGCCGGTCAGGACTTGATCGATGATGAAGGGACCTTCCCACGTGGGCTTGAGTTTGTCCTTTTTCTTGTTCGGCAGGCATAGAACTAGTTCGCCAACATTGTAAGTTTTGGCCCGTACTTCTCTGCTTTGATATCTTCGAGCCTGCTGCTGATAGAATGCGGAACGAGCCTTTGCAACGTCGCGCTCCTTTTCCAATGTGTCCAAACTATCCTGCCGATCCAACTCGGCTTCTCTTTCTTCGTACATGCGCACGCGAGGTGAGTCATGAATTATATCGTAGGGCAAAATTGCCTCTGCGCCGTATACCATAAAAAATGGTGTGAATCTGGTAGTGCGATTTGGCGTGGTCCGCAGCCCCCAGAGTACGGAGTCGAGCTCCTCCACCCAGTGCGTGTTAGATTCCGGGAGGGACCGCACTAACCTGGGTTTAATGCCGCTCATGCTTAGACCATTTGCCCGTTCGACTTGACCGTTAGTTTGAGGGTGATAGACTGAAGCGTAGTCAAGCTTGATGCCCATATTTTTGCACTAGAGTTTAACCTCGTCGGCCGTGAAGTTCGTGCCGTTATCAGTGATGATGCTATGGGGGACACCATAACGGTGTACTACCCCAGATATCAAGTCTATCACGGGTCCGGATTCGGCCGTTTTAACCGGATTGGCCTCTATCCATTTGGTGAATTTGTCCACCATGACCAATAGGTATTTTTGCTTGTGGGTTCCCCCTTTAAGGGGTCCAACCATGTCAAGCCCCCAGACCGCGAACGGCTAGGTGATGGTTATTGTTTTGAGGGCGGTGGGTGGCATGTGGCTTTGATTAGCAAAGATCTGGCAACCGACGCATCGTTGGACTAAGTCCTGAGCATCTACCCGGGCAGTCGGCCAATAAAATCCTGTACGGAAGGCCTTGCCCACAAGGGCCCGGGCTGCAGCGTGGTGCCCGCCGAGTCCGCGTGAATTTCAGCCAGAAGATTTCGCCCTTCCTCTTCGGAGGTGCACCTTTGAAGGACTCCGGTTGTGCTTTTCTTATAAAGCTCTCCCTCATGGACCTTGTAGGTTTTAGATCGCCGTACTATGCAGCGGGCCTCGTTTCGGTCTTCGGGAAGTTCCTGACTAATTAAGTAGGCTAGGAATGGTTCCGTCCACGGGGCAATGACTGCCATTATTTCATGGCCAGAAGGTGTTATTTCATGGGCTGAGCCACCAATTGTGTCAGAATGTTCAGTGTTGGGCGGTGCGGCTGGTTTCGGGTTGTTGATTCCGGACTCCTCTTCCCATAATACGGATGGCTTAAAAAGCCACTCTAGGAAGATGTTTGGAGGGACGGCATCACGCTTTGCGCCGATGCGTGCCAACACGTCGGCCGCCTGGTTATTATCCCGGGCAACATGGTGGAATTCGAGTCCTTCGAACCGAGCTGACATTTTTTAGACGGCGTTACGATAGGCTGCCATTTTCGGATCCTTGGCGTCAAAGTCTCCATTTACTAGGGATATTGCGAGGTTTGAATCCCCGCGCACCTCTAGGCGTTGAATGCCCATGGAGATTGCCATCCGAAGACCATGTAGAAGGGCCTCGTATTCGGCTGCATTGTTGGTGTCTGTGTACATTATCTGAAGTACGTATTGGACTGTGTCTCCGGTTGGGGACGTCAATACGACTCCAGCCCCCAAGCCGGCCAACATTTTGGAACCGTCGAAATGCATGATCCAATTGGAGTATGCGCCGTACTCTTTAGGGAGTTCGGCTTCGGTCCATTCAGCGATGAAGTCAGCCAAAACTTGCGACTTTATAGCTCGCCGTGGTTTGTAGGTTATGTCGAATGGTAAGAGCTCAATGGCCCATTTTGCAATCATGCCCATCGCGTCGTGGTTATTTATAATGTCGTTGAGAGGTACTTCGGAGGCCACTGTTATCGAACACTCTTGAAAGTAGTGTCGCAGCTTCCGGGATGCCATGAACACCGCGTACGCTATCTTTTGATAATGTGGATACCAGGACTTGCATGGAGTTAAGACAGTGGATACGTAGTACACTGGTTTTTAAAGAGGGAATTTGTGTCCTTCTGTTTCTCGTTCGACGACGAGCACAACGCTTACAACTTGATGTGTTGCCGCGATGTATAATAACATTGGTTCGCCCAAGTTGGGCGCGGCCAGGACCAGATTTGTTGCCAATATGGCCTTTATTTCTTCGAGTCCGGCCGTGGCAGCATCCATCCATTCGAAGTGTTCGATGCGCCAGAGGAGGCGATAGAGGGGCAATGCCTTTTCTCCCAAACGGGAGATGAAGCGGCTTAGAGCCGCCACGCATCCAGTCAATTTTTGTATTTGTTTGAGGTCTTTTGGGATATCCAACTATGACAGAGCTCGGATCTTGGCTGGGTTTGCTTCAATTCCTCTACCGGATACAATGAAGCCCAAGAGCTTTCCGGCTGGTACGCCGAAAATGCATTTTTCCGGGTTGAGCTTAATGTCATTTGCTCGGAGTTTGTCGAATGTGAGCCTCAAATCGTCTACTAGAGTTTCGACGTGTTTGGTCTTGATGACCACATCGTCTACATATACCTCCACTGTTTTGCCGATCTGGGTTGCCAGACATGTCTGAATCATGCGCTGATATGTTGCGCCGGCGTTTTTGACCCCGAAGGGCATTGTGTTGAAGCAGAATGGTCCGTATGGAGTAATGAATGCTGTTGCGGCCTGGTCTGTTTCCGCCATCTTGATTTGATGGTATCCGGAGTATGCGTCGAGGAAGCACAATGAATCGTGCCCTGCGGTAACATCGACGATTTGATCGATGCGGGGAAGTGGGAAAGGATCCTTTGGACAAGCCTTGTTAAGGTCTTTAAAATCGACACACATGCGCCAGGATTTGTCCTTTTTTGGTACCATTACCAGGTTCGCTAGCCAGTCTGGATGTTTTATGTCTCTGATGAATCCGGCTTCTAACAGTTTGGCTAGCTCCTCTCCCATTGCCTGTCTTTTGGGTTCGGAAAATCGCCGAAGAGCCTGTTTGACTGGCTTGAATCCTTTTAGGATGTTTAGGCTGTGTTCTGCCAACCTGCGTGGGATTCCTGGCATATCTGAAGGGTGCCAGGCAAAGATGTCCCAATTTTCCCGGAGGAATTCTCGTAGTGCGGCGTCTACATCAGGGTTTAATTGTGCCCCAATGGAGGCCGTCTTTGTGGGGTCCGTTGGATGGACTTGGAATTTGACTATTTCATCCGCTGGTTTAAAAGAGGTGGACTTGGATCTCTTATCGAGTATCACGTCGTCCCTGTTCACCATGGAGCGCAGCGCAGTGAGTTCCTCTGCCACCAGGGCTTCGGATAGTGCCTCTAGGGCTAGTGCGGCTGTCTTATTTTCGGCGCGGAGTGCTATGTCCGGATCACTGACAAGAATGATGATTCCATTGGGCCCGGGCATTTTAAGCTTCATGTACCCGTAATGGGGTATACCTTGAAAAATTGTGAATGCCTCTCGCCCTAATAAAGAGTGGAATCCGCTGCTGAACGGGGCCACTTGGAACGTGACCTCCTCGGACCTGTAATTGTCCGGCGAGCCAAACACTACATCTAGTGTAATTTTTCATGTGCAGCGTGCTTCCCGACTAGGGATTATTCCTATAAAGGTTGTGCTGCTTCGCTCAATGCGGCTCCAGTCTATTTCCATTTTTCGAAGGGTTTCCTCGTAGATGAGGTTTAATCCGCTGCCGCCATCCATGAGTACGTTGGTAAGACGAAAGCCGTCCACTATTGGACTGAGGACCAATGCGGCTGGTGCTCGGGCTGTTCGGAATTTAGGTTCGTCGCTGGCGTTGAAGGTGGTAGCCGTGTTGCTCCATGGATTTATTGTTGCTACTTGGTAGACTTCGGTGAGGCTGTGAAGTGTTCGTTTCCGCATATTATTTGATGCGAAAGTCTCGAAGACTGTTAATACCGTACTGGTACTGTTGGGTTGGTTCTCCGGGGCTAGAAGCTCTTCGCCACTTTTGGCCGTCTGCCGTAGTATCCAACATGCTCGAAGGCTATGTGTTGGAGTGGCGCCCTCTGTACTATGGATTTTACAGGGTCCGCTGAGCCATCCCTCCAGTACGGTTCCGTGCCCTTTAGGAGGTTTTTTCTTTTTGGTTTTTGTCCCAGGTGCCTGAGCATGATGCACCCTTTTGTTTCGGACTAGGGTTGTGTTCGGAGCCGGATTGTCCCAAAACTTAGTTTCGGATTTCCAGGCACTCTCCATCGCACAGTACTTTCGTACTATGGATGCCAGGTTGGCGAAGCGTGTAATTTCGCGACGACTTATGGCGTTCAAGATTCCCTTGTCCGTGCAATTGTTGCAGAAAATTGAGATTGCGCTTTCCTCACGGCTGTCCTTTATCCTGTCCATAACCAGGAGGAATCTGGCCCAGTAATGGTGTACTGTTTCAGCGGGCTCTTGCCGGATTTGAGATAGATCACTTGTGTTTGGGTGGACGGGTGGAATTAAATCCGGAACCCCGCCCAATCTCAGGCTCAAGGACCAAAAAGTTTCCGAATTTGGAAGCTTGGATTGCTGGATGTTGTCCAACGAATCTGGTCCGCTGCCAGACTTTAGGTTCAGTTCTTGATTGGCATCTGCCCCTCCGCAGGAATCTGGCATGGAGGGCTCGGGAATCCGGACATATCTGGTCTCTAATATAGAAGAAGAGTCGCCGCGCTGTTCCTCTACCACAGCAACGTGGTGGGTAGCCTGGGGAGAGTTAATCTCTCTCAGATTGGTTTTAAGCCCAATCTGATCGTAGTCTGTAGCGACTCCCAGGGCGGCAATGCGATCCAAGAGCTCGTTTACGGAGGAGAGCTCCATCGGATCTAGCTGCTCAGCGAATTCCGAGTTGACGTGAAGATCACTTTTGATGACCCGAGAGGTCATTGTCGGAGCGGCGGCCGAACAGGTGGTCATAAGAAAACCACCTAGCCGGATAGTTTGGCCGGTGGCCAAAGCTCCCTTGGCAATGGTACCATCTTTGAAGACGGGAAGAAGCATCCTTCCTGATTTTGACGGCACAGAGGAACTCTCAATGAAAGCACCAATGTCGGTGTCAAAACCGGCGGATCTCGGGTAGGGGGTCCTGAACTGTGCGTCTAGGCGGATGGTAACAGGAGACAAGGGACACGATGTTTATACCCAGGTTCGGGCCGTCTCGATGGAGGTAAAACCCTACTCCTGCTTGATTGATATTGATGATATGGGTAGTACAAGAGTAGATCTACCACGAGATCAAGGAGGCTAAACCCTAGAAGCTAGCCTATGGTATGATTGTTGTTCGTCCTATGGACTAAAACCCTCCGGTTTATATAGACACCGGAGAGGGCTAGGGTTACACAGAGTCGGTTACAATGGTAGGAGATCTACATATCCGTATTGCCAAGCTTGCCTTCCACGCTAAGGAAAGTCCCATCCAGACACGGGACGAAGTCTTCAATCTTGTATATTCATAGTCTTGGAGTCCGGCTGATGATGATAGTCCGGCTATCCGGACACCCCCTAGTCCAGGACTCCCTCAGTGGCACCGATTAGGCCGCAGCTTCATCCGAGGAAACGGTGATGATGATGCTCTTCTGGTGGTGCAGGTAAAGACGGCGGTGTGGGAATGGAGGTGGCGCGAAAGACGAGGGGATCGTCGGGGCAGCTCCTTGGAGGTGGAGGACGGGGTGGCTAAACCGGCGGGACAACAAGATCGACAACGGATCCTCATCCGGTAGGGTGGATGAGGGACGTCGAGGTGTTGCTGTGGGCGATGTCGTCGGGGAATAGGCTCTGGCTGGGTGGCGGATGGAGGAGGTGTGGGGCTTCGTCGCGGGTTTTCGCGGCCTCGGTGTACGAATGGGTGGGCGGATGGGATGGGAGTGGGGAACCATGGCTTAGGGACGCGCTTGTCTTAAATGTGTGGTAAGTTACGGAAGTACCCCCACCGATTTGAGGCGGTTCTTTCGGTTCAGGGGTACCACGGGCATTTCGCATCGGGATTTCACAGGAGGTGGGAGTTTTCGCGCGTGTTGTAATTTCGGAATAGCAAGGTGTGGGTTGAGATGGAGGGAGTTGTTGGAGCACAACGAGACAAAGATATATCTTAAATATTTCGGGCTAACAAGGCACGGGTTGAAATTTCCGGACAAGCCTAACGTGCACTGTACCAAATCAATTCGCACTACAAATGTCATTCAAAACTTTGAATTCATGTTATGTTCAATTAAAATATTTCACTACATGTATAATGCATGCAACCTACTACTCAAATGAACGTTTTAGTGCATTGCAAACGTATATACTACCGCTTGAATATGAATTAAATTTGAATTCATTTCTCTATTTGAATAAGATCTACAGTAATGATTGTTTTGAAGTCAAAGCATTTGAATTCGTTTCTCTATTTTAATAAGATCTACTATCATCATTATTGTCAAGTTAAACCATCGTTTGTGTATTATCTTCACAGCACACCACATGATTAGTCTTGAGTTACATATGAACTATGTGTACTATATGAACTCGAACTCGATTTTTTGAATCCACTTTATGTTGATTACAAATCACATTACATTTCTGGCTCTAGCTAGATCTTCATAATCTAAACCATGTCTCATATGTATAATGTGTTTATCACATTATGTATGGTGCCCCGCCCCCTACGCCTACAAGTATTTAGATGTGAGTTGCAAACACCACACATTACTAGAAATTCAAATAAAATGTGAGAATGTTCGATATATAGTATTGTTTAGATTGTTCGATATTTAGTTGTAACCTGCAAACGCCACACATTATCACAAATTCAAATAAAATGTGAGATTGTTTGATGTATAGTATGGTTTAGAATGTTCGACATTTAGCTGTGAGTTGCAAACGCCATGCATTATCACATTATGGTATAACATGTGCACAACACGCATATCACCGCTATATTCAGGCATGCATATGTTTAAAACACTATGATCTCCTATTCAAATGAATCCACTTTCATATAAAATTATGATCTTTGTTAGTCTCTTACACCCACACAATCCTCTAACTTTTGTAGCTACCACTAACTTTCTCTCGTGCATGCACATGCCCTCCTCGCCCTCCCCCTCCCTCAGCATTCTATCCACCGGGCACATTCATTTTCTTTTCTTTAGGTCGATCTCCCAGAGTCTCCACAACTCCTTTCGGACACACCGATCGATAAACCTCTCTAGCGATGCCTGCCTACAACATACACACGCACCTTCAGTCTCCTCCTTTATGTGTCCTTGCCTCATGTCTCTCATACGGTCACACACATGTAAACTCTCACCCCTCTTTTCATCGATCTCACAACCGCACACTCCTCCCCCTATCTGGCTAGTAGCTCGGCCTCTCGCAGCACCTCCTAGCTCCATTCTCCCTGTCTATCTGTCTCGCCGGGCCTTATTTGCCTCTAACAAATGGACATACACCGACCGATCTCCCACTATACATATAGCTAGCTAGGTCCTTATAACTCGGTTTTACCCACACGTCGATCGATCTACCTCATTAGTTATGCCTCTCCCTTCCTCCGACAAACAACAATTGATCTACCGATCTAGTTAGCTTTGCTTACCAAATACATGGTTCCCCTTCATCATCCATGGACGCGTCCCGACAGATCTATCACGCACAGGCACACACAGAAACACATCCCCACTCTTATTGATAACATTGCAGTTCCACCCTCAGTTTGTCTAGTAGGCCTCTCCCACCATCTTCGAGAAGCAACTCCATCACCCATCCAGCACTCTATCCATCTCCCTCCCTCTCTCTCCTCTCTCTCTCTCTCTGTCCCATCATATTTCCCGTCCTTTAGTTATGTATGGATGTCGACCGATCTCTCTCAAGACATAGTTGGGTCTCTCCATCTCCACAACATGTTAGTGGCATGTCGTGACACCATGCCAAGTTTCATGATTTCCAGGCGAGTTTTGGATTTACAAAAATTAAAAAACCAAGTTTTTGGCCGAGCCATGACGCCCAGATGTTTGAATTTCATTCCCATTTCTTGCGGGGGACATAGAAATTTACCCGAGGACAAACATATGATTTTCAACCAACTTTGGTGCAGTGGAGCATGTTCTTGTAGTTCAAATTTGAATTATGCACATCAAATGTCCAGAAACTCAATTAATGTATAAAAAGGCCAAACGAACCCAGAATAATTCCAAAATTTAACACGACACTCATATAGTTCTATGTTGCCTCTGTAAAGAAAATCCAGGAGGGCAGCGTCTATCGTTTAGCACACAAAGGTGGCACGTTCCCTCTCAGAACCACAAGCCTTCTTGAGAGAAGCTCCGGTTTGCAAGAAGCTTATACCAAAACTTGTTTCAATTCGGCCAAGTTTTTTACCACAACATGATAGTCCCATGACATGGCACCATTCCATGTTTCATGATTTTCAGGTGTGTTTTGAATTTACCAGAATTTTATAACCAAGTTTCTCAATGTTCTCGGCCAAGTCACGACGCCCAGATGTTTGATTTTCATTCCCATTTCTTGCATGGGACCTAGAAATTCACCCGAGGACACACATGTGATTTTTCAACCAACTTTGGTGCACTAGAGCATGTGGTTGTAGTTCAAATTTGAATTATGCACATTAAATGTCCAAAAACTCAATTAATGTTTGAAAAAGGCCGAACGAACCCGGAATAATTCCAAAAATTGACATGACACTCATATAGTTCTATGTTGCCTCTATAAAGAAAATCAAGGGGGGGGGGGGGTTGTGTATATTGTTTCGCACACAAATGTGGCACGTTCCCTCTCAGAACCACGAGCCTTCCTGAGAGAAGCTCCGGTTTGCAAGAAGCTTATACCAAAACTGGTCCTATTCGGCCAAAAAAACTACCCCATAATGATAGTACCATGACATGACACCATCCCAAGTTTCATGATTTTCATGCGTGTTTTGGATTTACCAGAATTTTATAAGCAAGTTTCTCAATGTTCTCACCCAAGCCACGACGCCTAGATGTTTGATTTTCATTCCCATTTCTTGCATGTGACCTAGAAACTCACCCGAGGACACACATGTTATTTTTTAACCAACTTTGGTGCACTAGAGCATGTGCTCGTAGTTCAACATTGAATTATGCACATTAAATGAACAGAAACTCAATGTAACACCCAGATGTAACTTTCCATAATTGTAACTCCAATTCTTGCCATTTCAGGCTATGTGATATGTTATTTCCTCCGTGGTTGGGTTTTGTTCTTTGGTTTTGCATTTTGTTCATGTCATGCATTTCATCATCGCATCATCTGCATTGCATCCGCATGTTTTCTTAAAACTTGTAGCTGTTAGTAGTTGCCGCTTCTCTCCTTGGCTTCGTGGCATGTTGTCAGATCGTTTGTCTTCGTTGACCTTCCTCAGACCAACCAGGTTTTCGGTTCCCTCTTGTCAAACCACCTAACCTCTCTCAGACCCCCTCGTGTGCGCGTCCAAAACCTTTCCCGAACCCGACCCGAGCAATCATGACCGATGGGTCCGGATCATCACCTAACATCCCTAAGATATCTTCGGTTTCTTATTTGGACTTCGTAACCTATTTATTCTCATCTGTCGGATTTTCATCAGATGATCCAAACTCCTCTCTTTCTTATATATATAGTCAAACCCTAGACCCTAGGCTGTCCCATCCATCCATCCCCTCACCCGCCGCCGCCACCCATTCTTCCTTGTTCCTCAGGAGCTTGTCCCACCGCCGCCACCCCTCCCGATCCAAATCCTCTCTGCCTCCACTTGGTCTCCTCCTCGTTTTCCCCTCCGATCCATCCATCCAATCGATCTGACCAGCCTCCACCTCCACCCTCGATCCTTGGCATGCCCGCCTCCAGATCGAGCAGGAGGCTCGACCCCAGCCGCCTCTCTGCCCGAGCTCCTCTGCTCCCAGACCCAGGCCACCGTGGTCGTCCCCTCAGCCGTGCCCATCTCCTTCTCCGTGCTTCGGATCTCTATCTCTGACTACATCACCTCACTGCTACCTCTTGAGCACTGCGTTGGATTTCCCCGAAGAGGAGAGGATGATGCAGCAAAGTAGCGTAAGTATTTCCCTCAGTTTTTGAGAACCAAGGTATCAATCCAGTAGGAGACCACGCACAAGTCCCTCGTACCTACACAAAACGATAGCTACTCGCAACCAACGCGATTAGGGGTTGTCAATCCCTTCACGGCCACTTACGAGAGTGAGATCTGATAGAGATGATAAATAATATTTTTGGTATTTTGGTAGATAGATGCAAAGTGAAAAGTAAAAGGCAAAGTAAAAACAAAGAAAGTAAATAGAGTAATGGAGATTGAGATGATGGGAATAGACCCGGGGGCCATAGGTTTCACTAGTGGCTTCTCTCACGAGCATAAGTATTCTACGGTGGGTGAAAAAATTACTGTTGAGCAATTGACAGAATTGAGCATAGTTATGAGTATATATATAGGTATTGATCATGTATATAGGCATCACGTCCAAGACAAGTAGATCGAAACGATTCTGCATTTACTACTATTACTCCACTCATCGACCGCTATCCAGCATGCATCTAGAGTATTAAGTTAAAAACAGAGTAACGCCTTAAGCAAGATGACATGATGTAGAGGGATAAATCCATGCAATATGATCAAAAAACCCATCTTGTTATCCTCGATGGCAACAAGACAATACGTGCCTTGCTGCCCCTTCTGTCACTGGGAAAGGTCACCGCAAGATTGAACCCAGAGCTAAGCACTTCTCCCATTGCAAGAACTACCAATCTAGTTGGCCAAACCAAAAAGGCTAATTCAAAGAGACTTGCAAAGATAACTCAATCATACATAAAAGAATTCAGAGAAGATTCAAATATTTTCCATAGATAAGTTGGATCATAAACCAACAATTCATCGGTCTCAACAAACACACTGCAAAAAGAAGAAGATTACATCGAATAGATATCCACGAGAGAGGGGGAGAACATTGTATTGAGATCCAAAAAGAGAGAAGAATCCATCTAGCTACTAGCTATGGACCCGAAGGTCTGAAGTAAACTATTCACACTTCATCGGAGGGGCTATGGTGTTGATGTAGAAGCCCTCCGTGGTGGATGCCCCCTCCGGCGGAGCTCCAGAATAGGCCCCAAGATGGGATCTCGTGGATACAGAAGGTTGCGGTGGTGGAATTAGGTTTTTGGCTCCTGTTTTGATCGTTTGGGGATACGTAGGTATATATAGGAGGAAGGAGTACGTCGGTGGAGCAAAAGGGGGCCCACGAGGTAGGGGGGCGCGCCCCCCACCCTTGTGACCGCCTCTTTTGTTCCTTGGAGCAGGGTCCAAGTCTCCTGGATCACGTTCGGTGAGAAAATCACGTTCCCGAAGGTTTCATTCCGTTTCGACTCCGTTTGATATTATGTTTCTTTGAAACACTGAAATAGGCAAAAAACAGCAATTCTGGGCTAGGTGTCGGAGTAATGGGCCACGGGTAGGCCGACCCGGGACCCAGGATCTTACAAGACATCGGGGCAAGCGCGCCCCTCTGACCGCATCCCAGCTGGCGACCTTCGGGAGGCCGAGTCCCAGCTGGCGACCTTCGAAGGAGCCGAGTCCCAGACGGCGACTCTGAAGCGAGCCGACTCTGGGCTTGCGACCTTTGGGGGGGCGACTATGGGAGTCGGCCCGCGACCTTTCTCGAAGACCGATGCAGGGTACGGCCCCGACGTGGCCGTCCCCTCTGACCCATGATGGGTAGGCATGGCTACAGTGAGCCGTATCGCTGGGAGATCTCCGGTGAGGCGCGGCACTGTTGCCATGCCTCCCCTGACCTCAGCCACAGTGCGCGAGGCACTGTGCCCACGACGGCGGCCTGTACGGCCCGAAGATCGCCGGGCCCCCTGTCAGTGGGAGAGTGGAAGACGGCCAGAGCGCCTGGAGTCGGCCCTGTGGGAGTCGGCCTCCCCGGAGTCGGCCGCCTCCACGCCTGGGTCCCACAAGCCATAAACCAGATTGGACGGGGGGTGGCGACAGTGATCGCCTGACAGACGGTGGCACTGTTCCCACGACCCCATGACCGAGCCTGGTCATCAGGAGAGCTGTACAGTGTTCTGCATGTCCGCGGGACCCACCAGTCGGCGGGCCCCAGAAGCTGGTAGGAGGGACAGCGGTGTGAGAGCCAGATGGCTGGGGGCCACGCCCAGTCAGATTACTATTGTACCCCCGGGGGGTAGGCCTATATAAACCCCCCGGGGCACCCATGCAAAGGGTTCGGCCTTGGATAGATTTAGACACATAGCAAGCAGGGGAAAGAGCCAGCCTTGCTCCCTCCTGCCTCTCGATACAGCTCTAGGAGCACGTTTGTAACCATCTCACCATAGTGATCATGCGGAGACCCCGCAGAGCAGCAGTAGGGGTGTTATCTCCCCGGAGAGCCCCGAAGCTGGGTAAGATTCGCCGGCGTGCATGTCTACGCCTCATCCCGTTTCCAGGCACCGGCGACGTTGTACTCGCCCCCACCATGATAAGCCACCCGTTGGCATATGTCGCATCCAACCCCCGACATTTGGCTCCCACCATGGGGCGAGGTGCACCATCGTCCGGAGATCTGTTCTGGACGGGAACCCTTTTCCTCCCTGGCGAGCGCAGCCATCCCGGCTCGCTAGATGGAGTCTGCATCGACACGTTGCGCGGCGCCGAAGCCGCCTGCGCTGCGAGCAGCCTCGCCGAACTTATCGGCGAGGTGCGCCTCTCCGACGAGCCTGCACCAGGTGCAGGCACGGGTGGCCCCGAGAACCTTCTCGCGGGCCTCCTCGACCAACTCCATGTCGCTGGCGAGCCTGCCGTAGATTTGGAGTCCGTAGGCTCCTCCGACCCGATGCTAGTCGACTCCGACGCCGTATCACTCGATATCTTCCCCACCAACGTGGTGGTCTACGACGAGCCGCTTCCGAACGAGGAGAGTGGTGGAAGCGCCATCATGGAGGTACTCGTCATCGGCCACGGCGAGCACTCCGGCGAAGACGCCCAGGACCCGCTGCCAGCGGTCCTACAAGACCTGACCGCGCCCATTCCAGAGGACGCGGACGCTGAGACGCTGGAAGAACACCGCCTTCAGATCATCGAAGGCGCCAAGAAGTTGGCTAGCATGAGACGCTTGTCAGAAGAATACTAGCGCGAGATGGATCGCGCTGTAGGTGGCTCGCCGGCTCCAACTGGGCCGAGCCGTCTAGGTGCGGTCCAACAGCGCGGCGCAGCCATCGCCGACTTGCTCGGGGCGAAACGCCCCGTGTACGCTACCCCTGCGGAGAACATCCGCGCCGCCCAGGCGGCGACCAAAGAGCTGAAGAACTTTGAGGGCGAAGAGCGCCGTGTGATGACGGAGCGAGTCCAGCAGCTACTTGACGCGGTTGCTGCGCAAAACGCGGCAGGCGGCCACGTAGATGCGGTGCAGCAGCCGAACGACGACTTACCCCCTCGCCGAGATCAAGGCGCGACCTCCCGGACGCCGACTGGCGAGGTTCGCGGAAGGAAAGAGAAGGAGCCGGCTGTCAGTCACAGCCGGACTCGCCTCACCATCGAGCGCGACCAAGATGGCCGCCCAAGAGCAGTGGAACAATGAGACGATTACCTGCCTCCCCCGCCCCAAAGAGAGCGGCGAGTTTCCCCGCCACCTGTTGAGCATCCGACTCTTGGAGGTCGCCTTGGCCGCCGAGAGGGAGTCGGAGAGAATGACGCCCGTCATCGGATCGACCGACTTCACCGATCCCTGGCGCTAGAAGAAGAGGATGAGCTGGGTCCGCCTTGCTTCGGGCCCCGCATCAGAGACGAGCCCTTCCCCAAAGGGTTCACACTCCCCCGAGACACGCCGAAGTACACCGGCTCCATGAAGCTGGAGGATTGGCTGATAGACTACTCCACAGCCGTCAACACAGCCAACGGCAACAAGCGAGTTGCCGTGAAGTATGTTCCTCTCATGCTCCAGGGCACGGCCCGGACATGGCTGAACAGCCTGAAGCCCCGCAGCATCAATAGCTGGGTCGATTTCACCGAAGCCTTCATTCGTAACTTCACCAGCACATACAAGCGACCTCCCAAGCCGCGCCAGCTCTCCTTGTGTGTGCAAGGTCCCGAAGAGTCAACGCGCGACTACCTCACACGCTGGCGCGAACTTTGAAACTCCTGCGAGGGCGTGCACGAGGTGCAGGCCATCGAGTACTTCACCGCCGATTGCCGAGAGGGAACCCTCCTCGAGCACAAGCTCCTCTGCGACGAGCCTGAAACCCTTGACGAATTGCTAGTCATCGCGGACAAGTACGCCACGGCCGACTCTTCGATGAAGACGGAGATTCAAGTCAACGCGGCTGGCAAAGTGACTCCCCAGGCTCCCAGAACCCCGGCTGGAGACGCTAGCCTGCGACAGCAGCAAAACGACAATAAGCGCAAGGCCCCACAGCCGACTTCCAACAGTCGGCAGGTCGCAGCAGTAGAAGATCAGCAACCGGAGGGGCAGCCTCTGGCCAAGCGGCAGAAAGGCGGCAAGTCCAATTGGTTGCCAGCTTTCTCCTATGAGCAGACTTTGGATGGTCCTTGCAAGTTCCACAGCGGCGCGAAGCCTTCGAACCACACCACAAGAAAGTGCCACTGGCTGGCCAGAATCGCCAAGGGAGATGGCCTCACTCCTCCGCCGCCTGCAGGGCCGCCGCCTGCGCCGCCGCCTCAGCAGCCGGCGGCTCGGCCAGTCGGCGCGGTCCAAGACGAGTTCCCGGAAGAGCATGGAGCCTACGTAGTGTTCACCAGTGTGGCGGATGATCGGCGCAGCAGGCGCCAACAACAGCAAGATGTAAATGCAATAGCAACGGATGCTCCAGAGTTCATGCATTGGTCCGAGAAGCCTATCAGTTGGAGTCGGGCGGATCACCCAGAGGTGATGCCAAATCCAGGTTCCTAAGCCCTGGTCTTAGGCGCGACCTTGGCCACTGATAGGCGGGCCGCCCGTTTCTCGCGGGTCCTGATAGACGGAGGCAACAACATAAACATTCTATACAAAGATACCATGGAGAAGCTCGGGATCAGGCGAAGGCAGCTGCAGAGCAGCCGCACAGTATTCCATGGAATCGTACCCGGCCTCTCCTGCTCACCAATCGGCAAGATCCTGATAGACGTCCTCTTCGGGGACAAAGATCACTTCCGCCGAGAGCCGGTCTGGTTCGAGGTGGTGGACCTGGAGAGCCAGTACCACGCACTGCTTGGCCAGCCTGCTTTGGCCAAGTTCATGGCGGTTCCCCACTACGCCTACCTCAAGATGAAGATGTCGAGTTCCAAGGGAATCCTGACCATTGCCGGCGACTACAAGAAGTCGTCCGCTTGCGCGGCCGAGAGCAGTCGGCTGGCCGAGTCTTTGGTGATCGCAGCCGAGAAGCGGCTCCTTGACCGGGTCGTTGCGATGGCCGGAAAGCAGCCAGAGATGTCGCCCGACCCCAAGGAGTCGGAGGCAGAAGGACCATTCAAGCCGGCTAAAGAAACCAAGAAGATACCCTTGGACCCGGAGCACCCAGAGAGATACGCTGTCGTAGGCACAGGCCTTGACAGCAAATAGGAAGGCGAGCTCATCGATTTCCTCCGTGAGAATCGGGACATCTTCGCATGGTCCCCCAAGGACATGCCGGGTGTGCCGACGGAATTCGCCGAGCACAAGTTACACGTCAGGCCGGATGTGAAGCCCGTCAGGCAGCCCTTGCGCCGCCTGTCAGAAGAGAAGAGAAGAGTTGTCGGAGAAGAGAGAGCCTGGCTCCTGGCAGCCGGATTCATCATGGAAGTGTTTTTTCCAGAGTGGCTAGCAAACCCAGTGCTGGTATTGAAGAAGAACAAGCAGTGGCGGATGTGTATCGACTACACAAGCCTCAATAAAGCCTGCCCGAAGGACCCATTTGCTCTGCCAAGGATTGATTAGGTGATAGACTCCACAGCCGGATGCGAGCTGTTGAGTTTCCTAGACGCGTACTCAGGATATCACCAGATCAAGCTGAATCCAGCAGATAGACTGAAGACCGCATTCATCACGCCATTTGGAGCCTTCTGCTACCTAACAATGATGTTCGGCTTGAGGAATGCCAGCGCCACCTTTCAGCGTTGCATGCAGAAGTGCCTCCTCAAGCAACTCGGCAGGAACGCCCACGTCTATGTGGATGATGTGGTGGTGAAGACGGAAAAGCGTGGGACGCTGCTGGAAGACCTCAAAGAGACCTTCGAAAATTTGCGCCGATTCCAGATCAAGCTCAACCCCGAGAAATGCGTGTTCGGAGTCCCAGCCGGCCAGCTCCTTGGCTTCCTGGTCTCCGAACGCGGCATAGAGTGCAACCCCGTGAAGATCAAGGCCATTGAGAGAATGGAGGTACCCAGCCGACTGTTGGATGTACAGAAGTTCACCGGCTGCCTGGCGTCCATCAGCCGGTTTATCAGTCGGCTGGGCGAGAAAGCTCTGCCTTTGTATCAACTAATGAAGAAGACCACCTTTTTTTAGTGGAACCACAAGGAAGATGAGGCATTTCTCCAACTGAAGAAGATGTTGGCAACTCCCCCTGTGTTGGCGGCTCCGACTCCCAAAGAGCCCATGCTCTTGTACATCGCCGCCACCAGCCGGGTAGTCAGCACAGTCATTGTAGTCGAGCGCAAGGAGGAAGGCAAGGCGCTCCCGGTCCAGAGACCGGTATATTACCTGAGCGAGGTACTGTCGACCTCCAAGAAAAACTACCCTCACTACCAGAAGATGTGTTACGGCGTACATTTTGCCGCCAAGAAGCTGAAGCCCTACTTTCAAGAGCATCCAATCACTGTGGTTTGCACCGCCCCACTCGCCGAGATCATTGGAAGCCGAGACGCCTCCGGCCGAGTGGCCAAGTGGGCTATCAATCTAGCCCCTTACACCATCTACTATCAACCTCGCACCGCCATCAAGTCGCAGGCGCTGGCCGACTTCCTTGTCGACTGGGCCGAGACCCAGTACCTGCCGCCAGCGCCCGACTCCACTCATTGGCGGATGCACTTTGACGACTCCAAGATGCGCACCGGCCTTGGAGCCGGCGTCGTCCTCACCTCCCCCAAGGGCGACGAGCTCAAGTATGTGCTGCAAATCCACTTCGCCGCCTCCAACAACGTCGCCGAATATGAAGCGCTCATCCATGGGCTCCGGCTTGCCAAAGAACTCGGCATTCGCCGGATCCTGTGCTATGGCGACTCCGACTTGGTGGTTCAGCAATCATCCGGCGACTGGGACGCCAAAGACGCAAACATGGCAAGCTACCGCTTCCTGGTGCAGCAACTCAGCGGATACTTTGAGGGGTGCGAATTCCTTCACGTGCCAAGAAACGACAACGATCAAGCACGAGTCGGCTCCACTCGCCAAGCAATACCTTCTGGCGTCGCCCTTCAGCGCCTCCTCAAGCCGTCTATCAAGCCCTCACCAGAATTGGACTCCATCTTCGTGCCGGCTCCGCCAGAAATAGTTGGATCCGACTCCAAGGCCCCAGCATGCAACCTCAAGAAAGCCATAGTTGAAACAAGCCCGGGGACTGCGCCCGTCGGCCCGGGGACTTCAGAGCCTAGCCCTGGGACTGCGCCAGTCGGCCCGGGGACTTCCGAGCCCGGCCCGGGGACTGTGCCAGTCGGCCCGGGAGCTGCCCCAGTCGGCCCAGAGATTCCCTCAATCCAGCAAGCGGCGGCAGACTCCAACACGCCGCCTCCCAGCCTAGCCACCCTTGTCGAAGTCGCTGTGGTAGCAGTTGAAGAGATAGCAGCACCTTTGTGGGCACATCCCATCCTCAAGTTCCTAGTGAACAAAGAATTACCAGCGGACGAAACCCTGGCTCGGCAAGTGCAGCGCCAAGCAGCAGCATACACCATAGTCAACAGAGAGCTAGTCAGGCGCAGTGTCACTGGTGTTTACCAGCGCTGCGTAGAGTCAGAGCAAGGCCAAGCAATCCTCAAAGACATCCATCAGGGCGAATGCGGTCACCATGCAGCTTCAAGGGCACTCGTGGCCAAAGCCTTTCAGCACGGTTTCTTTTGGCCGACTGCCCTGGAAGAAGCTAAAGAGCCAGTTCAGAAATGCAAGGGGTGCCAGATGTTCCGCTCCAAGCCCCTTCAGCCGGCTTCCGCGCTGAAGACAATCCCCATTGCCTGGCCCTTTGCAGTTTGGGGCCTGGACATGGTGGGACCATTCAAGACGGCCCGAGGCGGCCTAACCCATTTGCTTGTCGCGGTGGACAAATTCACCAAGTGGGTGGAAGCAAGGCCTATCAAGAAATTAAACGGACCTACTGCGGTAACCTTCATTGCCGACATCATAGTGCGGTACGGCATACCACACAGCATCATCACCGACAACGGCACCAACTTCGCCAAGGGTGCATTGGCTCGTTTCTGCGCGACGCAGGGCATCCGACTGGACTTAGCGTCCGTTGCCCATCCGCAGTCAAACGGCCAGGTGGAACGAACCAACGGCCTCATCCTGTCCCGCATCAAGCCTCGATTGGTCGAACCACTCAAGCGCTCGGCCGGCTGTTGGGTCGAGGAGCTACCTGCCGTCCTTTGGAGTCTGCGTACAACCCCAAACAAATCAACCGGCTTCACGCCTTTCTTCCTCGTCTACGGTGCTGAAGCCGTCATCCCGACGGATATAGAGTTCGACTCTCCGCGAGACTCCATGTACACCAAGGAGGAAGCTGAGGAAGCACGCCAAGATGGCGTCGATCTGCTGGAAGAGGGCCGACTGTTGGCACTCAGTCGGTCCGGCATCTACCAGCAGAGTCTGCTCCGATACTACAACCGCAAGGTCAAGCCAAGATCGTTCCAAGAGGGCGACCTTGTGCTCCGGCTGATTCAGAGAACAGCCAGCCAGCACAAGTTGTCGGCGCCTTGGGAAGGTCCCTTCATCATCAGCAAGGTGCTAGGGAATGACGCCTACTCTCTTCTCGATGCTCAGAAGCCTCGAGCGCACAAGAGGGACGACTCCGGCAAAGAAACAGAGCGCCCGTGGAACGCGAATCTCCTTCGAAGATTTTACAGTTAATGCAGTATGTATCGCGCTACCCTCTTTTGTATTAAAGTACTAAGACCTCAGGCACCCCGGGACGAGCTCGGGGACTGCCTTTTTGATTATCTGTATGATAAGAACTACGCTTCCGAATATGTTGTTCCCTTTTTATCATACTGCTTGGCACCGGGTCCGACTAATTCGGCCCGGGGACTCGCCGACTTGCACTATGAAATGCTCCCTGCAGTCAGACAAGTAATGTGCCGCGCTCAAAGCCGTCTCCTGTCGAAAGCCGCAGCTCGCAGAGTGACTGGCGGTAAGCAGGGGACAGGCAAGAACGAGCGCACACATGAAAAACGGCTAAGGACCTAAGAGCTACGCATAGCCCAAGCCGGCTACCAGCCTCCCCCCCCCACCGAGCCGACTCATGAGCAGCCGGCTCGCCGTCTCAATTTTTATCAAGGACAGCCGACTCTTGAATAGTCGGCCTGTCGTCTTCCAGCCGATTTTGCTGAAAAACTCTAAACGGCTAAGTACTTGCCTTCCTAAAGTAGCCGAGCACTTGACTTGGCAACAGTCCGCGGAGCGGCTGCCCAGCCGGCAAGGCGGCAACTAAGGGACGGCGGCAAAGGGAAAAGTCTAAGGAGCAGTAAGCAAGTAGAGGCGGAAATTAGATAAATATTTACATAAGGCCATCGGCCGAATCTCTGAATAAGTATTCAAGATAAACCCCGTGGGTGGAATTGTTCGAATCTAACGAGTTTTTCAAAAGAACAACAAAGACAGATAAACAGAAGCACTCTAGGAGGCGGCCTCCGGAGCCGGAGGGTCGGAGGTGACGGCGGTGTCGGATGCCGGGGCAGTCGGCTGGGCGGTCTCGGCTTGGTGGCCTCCGGTGACAGTCGCCTTGTCCTTGTGCGGCTCGTTGCTGGAGGCGGGATCAGGCTGAGGCTGGCCGCCTGCTTCGTCCTCTGGCGCCTCCTCCTCGCCTCCGTCCTCCGACTCGTCCTCCTCCTCGGCGCTGGAGTCGATCACCTCCGCCGAGTCCTCCTCGTACTCCGGGTTCATCCCGAACCAGTCCGGTGGTGCCTCCTCGCCGCCTTCAATCCGCTCGGGCACAAAGACACTGGTGTCCGTGTAGTCGGCGATGGCTGCCGCGCGCTCGACAAGGGCGCCTTCTACGGCCTCCAGCTCGGCCTGGGCCTCTGACCGGAACGCGGCCAGGCGGTCCAGGTCCAGCCCCGGATACCACCCTTTGACGAACTCCAAAGCCCGGCGTGCTCCGGCACGGGCCGAGGAGCCCCTCCAAGCCTCAAAGCGGCCGGCGGCGACCTCCAGCCAGTCGGCGGTTCGACTGGCGGTGCGAAGAGCCGGCACGTTCGGCCATAGGGCGGCAACCACTTGGGCACCGGCGCGTTGAAGATGGCGTAGCAGACGATGAGCAGGACGAAGACGAGCCCCGATGCTCAGAAGCTGCTCGTCGATGGTTCGGGGGGCGTTGGCAGCAATCACTTCACCCTTCTCCCTTCGCTCCTCCCGAGCCGCCTCGATGGCCAGAGGGACGGCTTGCGAGTGGCCGGGAAAGAAGGCTGCCAAGACAGAAAAGAAGACAGTCAGAAAAATCAGAAATCAGCCCGACACAGAGTCGGAGGACCAAAGAAGAGAAAAAGACTTACCATCGACGATGTCCTCGAGCTCGTGGTAGCCGGAGGTCAGCATCGCCTCCCGGTCGGTCCAGGTAGAGCGCTCGACCTCGAACTCGGCTATGAGGGCATCTTCCCTCGACTTGGCGTCGTCCTGCGCCTTCCGGAGCAACTCTTTCTGCTCGGCCAGCTGCGTCGCCAGCAGATCGCGCTCTTGGGCGAGCTTGTCGCACTCCTCCTCCTTGGCGCGGCGAGCGGTGTTGGCCTCGCCCAGCTGCTCCTGGAGGGTGGCATTGGCGCCTGAAGATCAAAGAAGAAGACAAGAAAGTCGTCAGTAAGGAAGGTCGCCGGGGAGATCCGGCCCGACTGCTCAGCAGTCGGCCCGAATCTCGGGGACTACAGCCCGCGGGCACGCCAGCGCACCCCCACGGAGAAGAAGGAAGATAGATCGCCGGGGAGATCTGGCCCGACTGCTCAGCAGTCGGCCCGAATCTCGGGGACTACAGCCCGCGTGTGCGCCAGCGCGCCCCCGCGAAGAAAGAAGAAATAACTCACCTCGGCTTTCCGTCAGATCGGCGGTCCGCTTCTGCAGCTCCTCAACGTTGCGGTTGAAGGCAGTGGCGCGGAGATTGTGGTATTCCTGCAAAGCCGGCGAAAGCGAAGTTAGTCCTCGGAGCTCACCAGAGGAGTTCCGAACCGCCTGCTCAGCAGCCGGCCCCGAACTCGGGGACTACACCCAGTGGGTGCGCTTGCGCGCCCCCACAGAAAAAGACAAAAACTAAAAAAGGGAAACGAAGCATACCCGGACGGAGGTCCGCAGGGCCAGATGCGCTCTGGTGCAGAGTTGGAGGGCGTCGCCCTCCTCGCGCAGCTTCGACTGGACGTCCAGGAGGGCCTGGTTCAATGGGCCGGTGCCGCCTCCCCGCAGCCAGCCGGTGGGCGCGGCACTGGTGGCCTCGACGTCCAGATTCGCCGAACTTGCGGCGCCAGTCTCCCGAGCCTGCGGCGCTGAGCTCGTCCTCCCAAGCTGGCGGCGTGTCGGCACGGGGACTTGAAGAAGCAGCCGCGCCTCGGCGTCGTCCGCAATCGGAGGATCCTGCGGGTCCACCGGCTATTTGCCATGCGGCCTCGAAGACGGAGGCGGCGGAGGCGGCGCGTGAGTATCCGAGCCTGAGATGTCGCCACCCTCCTCCATGAGAGGGTTCGCGGTGCCGACCTCCCCGGTCTGCCCCGTGAACTCAAGAGCCGGCGGCGCCGACGACAGTGGGGGGACAAGCATCGCCGATAGGCGACGCGCGACCTCCTCAGCATGCCGCTTCGCCGCGGCCGCAGTCTCGGCCTCCTCCAGGCGTCGCTGGGCGTTGGCGGCCGCCTTCTCGGCCTCCGCCTTCCCCAGACGGTCAGCCTCCTCCTCCTCGCGCTTCTCCCGCGCGTTCCGTTCCGTCGCCTCCCGAAGGTCGGCGGCGGGATCAATCCGCCGAGTGTTGGCAGATGTCTCCACCGACCCCATGACGGAGGGGACGGCGGCTCTCTCAAGGGAGAGGGGAGCTCTGGAGAAGATCAGAGGGAAAATCAGAGAAGACTCAAATAAGACCCAGCAGAGAAATGAAGGAGTAAAGAAGACTCACGAAGAAACTAGCGGCGGCCTTCTCACTTCCTTTCGGAAGCGGTTGGCCTTCGCGGCCGTCTCCTCCCGCTTAGTCGCGACGGCGGCCCCCTTGAACTTCTTTGGTTTGCCGCCAGGCGCGCTCGGCCCGGCGTGACGCCTCTTCGCGCCGGCTTGGCCGGAGGGACCGGCCCTCGGCTGGCGGCGCGGGAGGACTTCTGCGTCGACGTCGTCCTCGGGCCAGTCGGCGAAGGTTGCCGACGGCCTGAGGCCGCCGTCTGCCCCCTCTCCACTGCATTCGGCGTCGGCCTCCAGCGCCGCCGCCCCCAAGTCGGGGTCGTCGACGTCGCTGGCCTCGTGATCTGGGACGTAATCGCGAGGCTCTCTTATGGTGCCGGCTGTGGGCGCCGTAAGGGGATTCTGCTCAGAAGAAGCCAATGATGATTAGATTTCGAAGTCAGACGCAAAGAAGATCAAACTACAGACGGATGCGACTTACCATTGGAGGGGGGTTGTCGCGTGAGTACGGCTCCTTGCCGAACTGCCAGTCCTCCGTGAACTCGCAGTGGGCGATGTGGTTCACCAAGTTCGCCACCTCCCCGCGCGGCATGTCCTTGGTGCACAGCCGGCTCGGATCATGGCGGCCGCTCATCTGACAGATGAGGTGAGGCCGGCCCTGGAGTGGGAGAACTCGGCGCGCCACGAAGGCGGCCAGAAGATCGGAGCCGACGAGCCCCTCCGACTGCAGCATAACTCGGAGTCGCGCCACGGCGCCGGCTCCGGAGGACGAAAGCGATTTGGACCGGTGGGACCAACTGGCAAGCCGGCCAGTCAGAGGCTCGGGGTTGAAGGGCGGCAGGTTGACCCAGTCGCTGTCGGTGGAGATGTTCTTCACGTAGAAATAAGACTTCTGCCACATCTTCACCGACTTCTCCAGCGGGATGGGCAGAAAAGGATTGTCGGCCGTCGAGCGCCGCACCGCGATGTAGGTGCCGCACTGAGCCGGCGTGCCGGCGGCCTGAGTACCCAGTTTTGAAGAAAAGAACTCCCCCCACAGTTCGAGGGTGGGGAGAACACCGATGTAGCCTTCGCACAGAGTGGCGAAGGCGGAAAGAAGCACCACCGCGTTGGGGGTGAGGTGGTGCGGCTGCAGCTTGTGAAATTCCAGGAACGAGCGGAAGAATCCGCTCGCCGGAAGCCCCAGTCCGCGCATTAGGTGCGAGCGGAAGATGACCCGCTCGCCCTCCTCCGGCGCAGGCCGGATCTCTCCCGCCGGCGCTGGACGGGCGTGCACCAGGTCCGCGTTGGGGAGGCGGCGGGTTCGGCGGAGGAACTCGATGTGCTCCGCCTCCACGTCCGAGCCATCCCACATGCCGGAGCTTGAGGTGGGGGGCGCAGCAGAAGAAGAACTCATTGCCGGCGGGGAGAATGCCTTGGCTTGCGGCGGAGGAAGAATGCCGTGGCTCGCAGTGAAGGAAGGAGAAAGGCAGGAGAGCGGGGGAGAGGGTATGCGTGCAGTGCCGCCCCGCTCCTCCCCGCCTACTTATAGCCCTACGGGCTGAGAAGCCGAGGGGGCGGACGTGGGGATTAACTGCGCCCGAGGCCCCACGCCGCCCACGATTAACCCCCACGAAGTTACTGCATGCAGTAACGACGTGGGGATGCCAACCGTCCGCGGCCACAGCGGATCCGCTCGGGGGCCAAGGCGCGGTAGTGGCGGGCCCCACCTGGCGGCCCGTCCCGTCACGCGCGTGGGTAGGCAGACTATCGCCCCCACGTGGCGCCGCGCGATAGGACCGTCTCAATAATGGCAGGGAAGCATATCCGACACGCCGCCCTTTTCCCGCCGCGACATGCGAACGGCGGCCCCTCGCCGAACGAGTCCGACTTCGGTGAGGCGGCCCAAAGAAACAACGGCCGAGTCTCAGAGTCGGCACTGGGAAAATTGAAACTGTTGAAGCCCCACGAGGCAGCGCCCGCTGGGCTTCACCAGCTTCGGGGACTACTGTCGGAGTAATGGGCCACGGGTAGGCCGACCCGGGACCCAGGATCTTTCAAGACATCGGGGAAAGCCGCGCCCCTCTGACCGCATCCCAGCTGGCGACCTTCGGGAGGCCGAGTCCCAGCTGGCGACCTTCGGAGGAGCCGAGTCCCAGAAGGCGACTCTGAAGCGAGCCGACTCTGGGCTTGCGACCTTCGGGGGGCCGACTGTGGGAGTCCGCCCGCGACCTTTCTCGAAGACCGATGCAGGGTACGGCCCCGACGTGGCCGTCCCCTCTGACCCATGATGGGTAGGCATGGCTACAGTGAGCCGTATCGCCGGGAGATCTCCGGTGAGGCGCGGCACTGTTGCCATGCCTCCCCTGACATCAGCCACAGTGCGCGAGGCACAGTGCCCACGACGGCGGCCTGTACGGCCCGAAGATCACCGGGCCCCCTGTCAGTGGGAGAGTGGAAGACGGCCAGAGCGCCTGGAGTCGGCCCTGTGGGAGTCGGCCTCCCCAGAGTCGGCCGCCTCCACGCCTGGGTCCCACAAGCCATAAACCAGATTGGACGGGGGGTGGCGACAGTGATCGCCTGACAGACGGCGACACTGTTCCCACGACCCCATGACCGAGCTTGCGTCATCAGGAGAGCTGTACAGTGTTCTGCATGTCCGCGGGACCCACCAGTCGGCGGGCCCCAAAAGCCGGTAGGAGGGACAGCGGCGTGAGAGCCAGACGGCTGGGGGCCACGCCCAGTCAGATTACTATTGTACCCCGGGGGGTAGGCCTATATAAACCCCCCGGGGCACCCATGCAAAGGGTTCGGCCTTGGATAGATTTAGACACATAGCAAGCAGGGGAAAGAGCCAGCCTTGCTCCCTCCTGCCTCCCGATACAGCTCTAGGAGCACCTTTGTAACCATCTCACCATAGTGATCATGCGGAGACCCCGCAGAGCAGCAGTAGGGGTGTTATCTCCCTGGAGAGCCCCGAAGCTGGGTAAGATTCGCCGGCGTGCATGTCTGCGCCTCATCCCGTTTCTAGGCACCAGCGACGTTCTACTCGCCCCCACCATGATAAGCCACCCGTTGGCATATGTCGCATCCAACCCCCGACACTAGGCCTCCGGTTAATAGGTTAGTCCCAAAAATAATATAAAAGTGGAAAAAAAGCCCCATATAGTCCAAAATAGTAGATAAAGTAGCATGGAGCAATCAAAAATTATAGATACGTTGGAGACGTATCAGGCATCCCCAAGCTTAATTCCTGCTCGTCCTCGAGTAGGTAAATGATAAAAAAAGAATTTTTGATGCGGAGTGATACTTTGGCATAATTTCAATGTAAATCTTCTTAATCGTGATATGAATATTCAGATCCAAAAGATTCAAGACAAAAGTTCATATTGACACAAAAATAATAATACTTCAAGCATACTAATAAAAGCAATCATGTCTTCTCAAAATAACATGGCAAAAGAAAGTTCATCCCTACAAAATCATATAGTTACGCTATGCTTCATTTTCGTCACACAAAGTTGTTCCCAACTTCTATACCCCCGATGACAAGCCAAGCAATTGTTTCATACTCAAATAATCTCAAACTTTTTCAACCTTCACGCAATACATGAGCTAGAGCTATGAATGCTCAACAAAAGAAAACTAGTGGGTGTGCATCCAACTCGCTTGCTCACGAAGACCTAGGGCATTTGAGGAAGCCCATCGTAGGAATATACAAGCCAAGTTCTATAATGAAAAATTCCCACTAGTATAAAAAGGACAACTTATGAGACTCACTACATGAAGAACAAGGTGCTACTTTGAAGCACAAGTTTGGAAAAAGAGATAATAGCATTGCCCTTTCTTCTTTTCTTTTTTTTCCTTTTTTTTCTTTTTTGGGACTTTCTTTTTTTGGCCTTTTTTTCTTTTTTTTCTTTCTTTTTGGGCAATGCTCTAACAATGATGATCATCACACTTCTATTGATTACAACATAAGGATTACAACTCGAAACTTAGAACAAGATATGACTCTATATGAATGCCTCCGGCGGTGTACCGGGATGGTGTAATGAATCAAGAGTGACATGTATGAAAAATAATGTATGGTGGATTTGCCACAAATACGATGTCAACTACATGATCATGCAATGGCAATATGACAAAAGTAATGTATGTCAAAATGAAGATGATGGAAGTTGCATGGCAATATATCTCGGAATGGCTATGGAAATGCCATAATAGGTAGGTATGGTGGCTGTTTTGAGGAAGATAAGGAGGTTTATGTGTGATAGAGGGTATCGTATCACGGGGTTTGGATGCACCGGCGAAGTTTGCACCAACTCTCAAGGTGAGAAAGGGCAATGCACGATAACGAAGAGGCTAGCAAAGGCGGAAAGGTGAGAGTGCGTATAATCCATGGACTCAATATTAGTCAAAAGAACTCATATGATTATTGCAAAAATTTAGAAGTCATCAAAAATCAAGTACTACGCGCATGCTCGTAGGGGGATAAATTGGTAGGAAAAGACCATCGCTCGTCCCCGACCGCCACTCATAAGGGTGCACAAGCCAGGTACACTTCATGTTTCAAATTTGTTACACAACTTTAACTATACATGCATGCTACGGGACTAGCAAACTTCAACACAAGCATTTCTCAAATTCATAATTACTCAACTAGCACGACTTTTGATATTATCACCTCCATATCTCAAAACAATTATCAAGCATCAAACTTATCTTAGTATTCAATCCACTCAAAAGAGAGTTTCACATATCTTGAACACTAAGTATATTAACATTAAGCAAATTACCATGCAATTAACGACTCTCAAAATAATATAAGTGAAGCATGAGAGATCAATAGTTTCTTTAAAAAAAATCCACCACCATGCTCTAAAAGATATAAGTGAAGCACTAGAGCAAAAATTATCACGCTCAAAAGATATAAGTGAAGTACTAGAGCAAAACTATCAAGCTCAAAAGATATAAGTGAAGCACATAGAGTATTCTAACAAATTCCAATTCATGTATGGCTCTCTCAAAAGGTGTGTACAGCAAGGATGATTGTGGTAAACTAACAAGCAAAGATGCAAATAATACAAGACGCTCCAAGCAAAACACATATCATGTGGTGAATAAAAATATAGCTCCAAGTAAATTACCGATGGAAGTGGACGAAAGAGGCGATGCCTTCCGGGGCATCCCCAAGCTTTGAATTTTTGGTGTCCTTGGATTATCTTGGGGGTGCCATGGGCATCCCCAAGCTTAGGCTCTTTCCACTCCTTGTTCCATAATCCATCAAAATAATTCACCCAAAACTTGAAAACTTCACAACACAAAACTCAATAGAAATCTCGTGAGCTCCGTTAGAGAAAGAAAACAAAGAACTACTTAAGGTACTGTAATGAACTCATTCTTTATTTATATTGGTGTTAAACCTACTGTATTCCAACTTCTCTATGTATTATAAACTATTTTATTAGCCACAGATTCATCAAAATAAGCAAACAACACACGTAAAACAGAATCTGTCAAAAACAGAACAATCTGTAGCAATCTGTAACTAACGCAAACTTATGGAACTCTAAAAGTTCTACCAAAATAGGAAGTCCTGGAAAATTTGTTTATTGAACATCAGCAAAAATAATCAACGCAAAAGCACATTCCTGTGATTTAACAAAATTATATTCGTGCGCGAAAAGTTTCTGTTTTTCAGCAGAATGAAATCAACTATCATCGTAGGTTATCCTATAGGTTCTACTTGGCACAAACACTAATTAAAAGCTAAAACCACATCCAAACAGAATGTAGATGGATTATTTATTCCTAAACAGAATCAAAAACAAAAAACAAAAATAAAGTTGGGTTGCCTCCCAACAAGCGCTATCGTTTAATGCCCCTAGCTAGGCATTGAGATTTCGATGATGCTCACATAAAAGACAAGAATTAAAGCGCAAAGAGAGCATCATAAAACATGTGACAAACACATCTAAGTCTAACATACTTCCTATGCATAGGCATCTTATAGGCAAACAAATTATCATAGCAAGCAAAATCTAGCATATGCAAGGAAGCGGAAAGAAACAATAGCAATCTCAACATAACGAGAAGTAATTCATTATCATGAAAATTTCTACAACCATATTTTCCTCTCTCAAAATAATTACATGTGGGATCATAAGAAAGTTCAACAAAATAGCTATCATATGAAATATTTTCAACATGATCCACATGCATGCAAAGTTGACACTCTTCCAAAATAGTGGGATTAACATTAACTAAAGTCATGACCTTTCCAAACCCACTTTTATCAAAAAAAATTATAAGATTGAACATTCTCCAAATATGTGGGATATAATGTTGACACTCTTCCAAACCCACTTTAAATATTATTGCAAACACTATTATCAATCTCATATTCATCATGGGGGTTAATTAAATTTTCAAGATCATAAGAAGAATCACCCCAATCATGATCATTGCAACAAGTAGTAGACATAGCAAAACTAGCATCCCCAAGCTTAGGGTTTTGCATATTATTAGCACAATTGACATCAAGAAAATTTATAGTAAAATCATTGAAATGATGCTTTTCATCGAGGGAACTATCAAGCATGGGTGAAATAGCAACTATCTCATCTTTAACATACGGAACTATAGCAAATTTGTCACATCCCTAGCCTGGTATGACCTAGACTAGCTAGTCATGTGTGCATCATGTTTAAAATTCCATTTAATTTTGAAATGGGGATTTGTGAAACCCTCAGAATCATTTTTGAAAATGACCCAAATAAAAATTTCTCCAAAAGGGTCCAAGAAAATGCTCATGTTGCTCTCTGAAAATATTGGACAGAGATAAAAATCAAACCAATATTTTTAAGAGCTCATAGGTATTTATTTTGGGCATTTGGAATTAATGCATAAATATATTAGTTATATATATTAATATATGTCCAAAAATTATGCCACCTGTTGGGGAGCTCTGGAATAATATATCTAGCTCCTGCAAAAATTGGCATAAGGTAATAAAATGATTTAATATTTTATTTAAATCAAAACAAATGTCAGAAATTAGAAAACAAAAATAAATAAAAGAAGGAGAAGCTTACCTGGGGCTCCTCCCTGTGCAGCCCAGC